>NW_021822737.1:173640-186140 GCF_901001165.1 Salmo trutta
AAAAACAGAGAGAGAGATAGAGAGAGGGGAGGAGGAGCACAGAGAGAGACAGAGAGAGATAGAGAGAGACAGAGAGAGACAGAGATATATAGATAGAGACAGAGAGAGATAGAGAGAGACAGAGAGAGATAGAGAGAGACAGAGAGAGATAGAGAGAGGGGAGGAAGAGCACAGAGAGAGATAGAGAGAGGGGAGGAAAAGCAGAGAGAGAGATAGAGATAGAGAGATAGAGAGAGACAGAGAGAGACAGAGAGAGACAGAGAGAGACAGAGAGAGACAGAGAGAGATAGAGATAGAGAGAGATAGAGAGAGACAGAGAGAGACAGAGAGAGACAGAGAGAGACAGAGAGAGACAGAGATAGATAGAGAGAGAGAGAGATAGAGAGAGACAGAGAGAGACAGAGAGAGACAGAGAGAGACAGAGAGAGACAGAGATAGATAGAGAGAGATAGAGAGAGATAGAGAGAGACAGAGAGAGAGAGAGATAGAGAGAGGGAGGAAGAGCGCAGAGAGAGTAGCCATCTGGGTGCTCCATACTCCTGTTGACCCATCTAAAAGGCTTGGAGGAGGGCAGAGGACCAGAACTACTACACTGCATCCCAAATGGCACCCTATTCCCTTCATAGTGCACTATTTTTAACCAGGGCCAGTCCATAGGACTGTGGTCAAAAGTAGTGCCGTACGTAGGGAATAGGGTGCCTTTTGGGACGCAGCCTAGTAGTTCTGGTGCTTAACAAGCTGCTAAGGGACTGGGGTTCAACACCAACGTCCCTAAACCAATTCAAGTAAGACAACATGGTCAGGAACAAGGTCAGCTATTGCAGGAAATGTCTCTTTTTTTATGTCAATATTATTTCTATGTTGGGGGGAGCGGATCTGTAGTAAGCTGTAAATCTTAAAAAGAAACACTGAATCATGTCTCTTAAGATTTATCTTGTGAGGAATCTGATGAGATGAAGTCTGTCGTCATTCCAAGCAGATGCATTACCATCTCCCTTCCTCATGTATGTACAGGCCTCTGTCAGGTTATAATACCTCATCTAGCAGGCCTCTGTCAGGTTATAATACCTCATCTAGCAGGCCTCTGTCAGGTTTAATACCTCATCTAGCAGGCCTCTGTCAGGTTATAATACCTCATCTAGCAACCCTCTGGTTCTGTCAGGTTATAATACCTCATCTAGCAGCCCTCTGGTTCTGTCAGGTTATAATACCTCATCTAGCAGGCCTCTGTCAGGTTATACCTCATCTAGCAGGCCTCTGTCAGGTTATAATACCTCATCTAGCAGGCCCTCTGTCAGGTTATAATACCTCATCTAGCAGGCCTCTGTCAGGTTATAATACCTCATCTAGCAGCCCTCTGGTTCTGTCAGGTGATAATACCTCATCTAGCAGGCCTCTGTCAAGTTATAATACCTCATCTAGCAGGCCTCTGCAGGTTATAATACCTCATCTAGCAGGCCTCTGTCAGGTTATAATACCTCATCTAGCAGGCCTCTGTATGTTATAATACCTCGTCTAGCAGGCCTCTGTCAGGTTATAATACCTCATCTAGCAGCCGTCTGGTTCTGTCAGGTTATAATACCCCATCTAGCAAGCCTCTGGTTCTGTCAGGTTATATACCTCATCTAGCAGGCCTCTGTTAGGATGTTTCAGTCATGTACTGTATCTGTTAGGATGTTCAGCCATGTACTGTATCTGTTAGGATGTTTCAGTCATGTACTGTATCTGTTAGGATGTTTCAGTCATGTACTGTATCTGTTAGGATGTTTTCAGTCATGTACTGTATCTGTTAGGATGTTTCAGTCATGTAATGTATCTGTTAGGATGTTTCAGCCATGTAATGTGTATGTTAGGATGTTTTCATAGTCATGTACTGTATGTATCTGTTAGGATGTTTCAGTCATGTAATGTATCTGTTAGGATGTTTCAGTCATGTAATGTATCTGTTAGGATGTTTCAGTCATGTACTGTATCGTTAGGATGTTTCAGTCATGTAATGTATCTGTTAGGATGTTTCAGTCATGTAATGTGTATGTTAGGATGTTTCAGCCATGTAATGTGTATGTTAGGATGTTTCAGTCATGTAATGTATCTGTTAGGATGTTCAGCCATGTAATGTATCTGTTAGGATGTTTTAGTCTTGTACTGTATCTGTTAGGATGTTTCAGTCATGTAATGTGTATGTTAGGATGTTTCAGCCATGTAATGTGTATGTTAGGATGTTTCAGCCATGTAATGTGTATGTTAGGATGTTTCAGTCATGTATGTATCTGTTAGGATGTTTCAGTCTTGTAATGTATCTGTTAGGATGTTTCAGTCATGTACTGTATCTGTTAGGATGTTCAGTTTGTACTGTATCTGTTAGGATGTTTCAGTCATGTACTGTATCTGTTAGGATGTTTCAGCCATGTAATGTATCTGTTAGGATGTTTCAGTCTTGTACTGTATCTGTATTTAGCTGATTGACAGTGAACTGTTGAAGATGAGGAAAGTGGTGTGTTGCTGGGGAAAGTACTGATTTAATAACTGCGGGTAGGATTGGCTGAGTTTTTTTTTTTTGGGTGTGCGAGCCAATCAATCTTCTCTGTTCAACATCGTTTTTATGAGATTTAATCATCAAAAATGTAAATAAATATCATTTTATTTTAATTTTTGAAATGTCAATATCCAGTGAAAGCTGTTGCAACAGCCGTACCGCGGTGTAAAAGATCAATGCCTGTCAACTCCAGACATTTTGGCACATTTTTCATCAGATAAAACAGGCCTACAGATGGTGAATCCACACAGACTACAGATGGTCAACAGTTGTGGAGCCGCGCTTTATAATTATAAGCCTTACAGTAGTGCATTATAATATGTTCATCCTAAAAATAAAGCCAAGATACTCATTGTATAACTCTGCCCTTTTCCTCACCCTGTCAGCATTGTCACGATATTTATGGTGTTACACAGAACGTGTTTTCATCCGTTGCCTCTGCACTTGTCTTTCATTGAATGAATGTGTTAATAACAACAAAGAGGAAAGATAGTTGCTCACATCAGCTCACACCTGAGCCCCACACCGCTCTGGAAGTATTGGACATTATCCCCTTGACCTGGTTCTGGGAGCTAGGGCCCGTCTCTGAGAGAAGCAGGGCTACGTGGGAGAACGGGAGAGGCAGGCCTGTGAACTAACTAATTACCTCACAGTGACTGGCTCTCCTCTCTGCCGTACCCAGGGCTCTCTGAAAGGAACAACAGAGTGCCTGAGTCACAAATGGCACCCTATTCCCTAAATAGTGCACTTCTTTTGACCAGAGCCTATAGGGTAGTGCACTATGTAGGGAATAGGGTGCCATTTGGGACTCCCCGGCCCTGAGGTTCTGTCACACTGAGAAAGACAACTCAGAGAGAGAGAGAGAGAGAGAGAGAGAGAGACAGAGAGAGAGAGAGAGGGCCTCAGAGGAAACACAAGAACACAGAGTCCATGGTGCGCCTAAAATACCAGCCATAACGCACAGACTGATGAACTGACAGACAGACTGACAGACAGACAGACTGACAGACAGACAGACAGACAGACAGACAGACAGACAGACAGACAGACAGACAGACAGACAGACTGATGAACTGACAGACTGATTAACTGACAGACAGACAGACTGATGAACTGACAGACTGACAGACTGATGAACTGACAGACTGACAGACAGACAGACAGACTGATGAACTGACAGACTGACAGACTGACGAACTGACAGACTGACAGACTGACGAACTGACAGACTGATGAACTGACAGACTGACAGACTGAGGACCTGACAGACAGACAGACAGACAGACAGACAGACAGACAGACAGACAGACAGACAGACTGACAGACTGACGAACTGACAGACTGATGAACTGACAGACTGACAGACTGATGAACTGACAGACAGACAGACTGACGAACTGACAGACTGAAGAACTGACAGACTGACAGACTGACGAACTGACAGACAGACTGACTGAAAGACTGACTGACTGACTGACAGACAGACAGACAGACAGACAGACAGACAGACAGACAGACAGACAGACAGACACGCAAATGCACACACACACACTCATTCATGTAAAAGACACAGCAGTGTCTTAACATTGACAGGCAGCATGGTGCCAGGCCTCCAGACTCCTGATGCTCTGATCTACACCCCAGGATAAAACCATTATGGAAATTCAACATGACTCATTCCCCTCACACATATCATCAGATGTTAAACATCTCTGGCCTCAGAGACTCCCTCGTCTTCTCTACATTGCAGAGTATTGCAGCTGACAAATGGATGTGTAGAGATGGGAAGTAAAACCTCCATGTATTACCGTCTGAATCAGAGGAGAGGAAAAGAGGAGGGAAGGAGAGGAGGAGGGAAGGAGAGGAGGAGGGAAGGAGAGGAGGAGGGAAGGAGAGGAGGAGGGAAGGAGAGGAGGAGGGAAGGAGAGGAGGAGGGAAGGAGAGGAGGAGGGAAGGAGAGGAGGAGGGAAGGAGTGAAGGAGGACATTTTGATGGAGAGTGCTTAACGACCTGACACCCTGAGAGATGTTCACCAGCCTCTCCCGGCTGACATTACAACACAGACACAGATCCCAGAGGAAAACCTCCCTAGTACTTCCTACAGACTAGACAAGACAGCAAGGCACGCCATCCCACCCCCCCTCGTCGTTAAAGTTCCAACAACATGTCGTTTAGCGATCCTAAAACTATTTGACTTCTGATTGCATCTGCTGCTCCAGGCACCAGATTCTTCTACTTTGCTGCTCCAGGCACCAGATTCCTCTACTTTGCTGCTCCAGGCACCAGATTCTTCTACTTTGCTGCTCCAGGCACCAGATTCATCTACTTTGCTGCTCCAGGCACCAGATTCATCTACTTTGCTGCTCCAGACACCAGATTCCTCTACTTTGCTGCTCCAGGCACCAGATTCATCTACTTTGCTGCTCCAGGCACCAGATCCTCTACTTTGCTGCTCCAGGCACCAGATTCATCTACTTTGCTGCTCCAGGCACCAGATCCTCTACTTTGCTGCTCCAGGCACCAGATTCATCTACTTTGCTGCTCCAGGCACCAGATTCATCTACTTTGCTGCTCCAGGCACCAGATTCCTCTACTTTGCTGCTCCAGGCACCAGATTCCTGCACTTTGCTGCTCCAGGCACCAGATTCATCTACTTTGCTGCTCCAGGCACCAGATTAATATACTTTGCTGCTCCAGGCACCAGATTCATCTACTTTGCTGCTCCAGGCACCAGATTAATCTACTTTGCTGCTTCAGGCACCAGATTCATCTACTTTACTGCTCCAGGCACCAGATTCCTCTACTTTGCTGCTCCAGGCACCAGATTCATCTACTTTGCTGCTCCAGGCACCAGATTCCTCTACTTTGCTGCTCCAGGCACCATATTCCTCTACTTTGCTGCTCCAGGCACCAGATTCCTCTACTTTGCTGCTCCAGGCACCAGATTCCTGTACTTTGCTGCTCCAGGCACCAGATTCCTGTACTTTGCTGCTCCAGGCACCAGGTTCCTCTACGTTGAAGTATCTGGGCTGACTAAATCCACCTGCTGTCTACTAACTACTGTTAACTTGAGGCCAATAACTCTATTAAACAGTGATTAGAAAACAACAGAAAAGCTTTCACTATCTGACATGAAGGAGTCGAGTGACAACAGAATAATCCCTGTGAGATCCTAAAGGCCATGTCTGCTGTCTCTGTGTTGTCTCTGTACTCACCCACAGCAGTATGGAAAGCCTGACTGCCTCCACAAAGGAACGCCATGGCAGAATCAGAACGTAGTCTAGCACATCAGAGAAGACTGTCCCTAGAGTCCGGCAGGACGAAACGACACAAACACCTGCTGTCCCAGGGCAGCTCTACCCCCGGATTCTGGACAGTAGCTTTTTCCTGCACCATAGCAGCGTTACTAAGCCTCAGCCCACAGCCCTGGCTGAGTACACACACAGAGATAACGGGAGAACAACCCCGTCCAGTCAACCACATCTAGGTCTCCAACGTAATGCCTCTCGACAAGAGTAGAGAGAGAGATGTAGCTGGTGATCCCGTTATGTTGCCTCCTCCTCTTCCTCCCTCCTCCTCCTCCTTCTTCTCCTCCTCCTCCAGAACACTACTAGGTACTCAGCACAGCACTTATACGCACCAGACAAAGAGGACTGGAAGAGAAAGTGGAACGCACAAATTCCAGAGGCGTTCTGCAGGACGGAGCAAAGAAGAAGAGAGGGATAAAAATATGTATAAAGAAGAAAATAGGCACTTTGAATCTCTCTGTCTTCAGGCCTTGTCCTGGGACTCTCTGTCTTCAGGCCCTCTCCTGGGACTCTCTGTCTTCAGGCCCTGTCCTGGGACTCTCTGTCTTCAGCCGTCTCCTGAATCTCTCTGTTTCATGCCCTCTCCTGGGACTCTCTGTCTTCAGGCCCTCTCCTGGGACTCTCTGTCTTCAGGCCCTGTCCTGGGACTCTCTGTCTTCAGACCCTCTCCTGGGACTCTCTGTCTTCAGACCCTCTCCTGGGACTCTCTGTCTTCAGGCCCTCTCCTGGGACTCTCTGTCTTCAGGCCCTGTCCTGGGACTCTCTGTCTTCAGCCGTCTCCTGAATCTCTCTGTCTTCAGGCCCTCTCCTGGGACTCTCTGTCTTCAGACCCTCTCCTGGGACTCTCTGTCTTCAGGCCCTCTCCTGGGACTCTCTGTCTTCAGGCCCTCTCCTAGGACTCTCTGTCTTCAGAACCCTCTCCTGTGACTCTCTGTCTTCAGGCCCTCTCCTGGGGACTCTCTGTCTTCATGCCCTCCTCCTGGGACTCTCTGTCTTCAGGCCCTCTCCTGGGACCTCTCTGTTTTCATGCCCTGTCCTGGGACTCTCTGTCTTCAGGCCCTCTCCTGGGACTCTCTGTCTTCAGGCCCTCTCCTGGGACTCTCTGTCTTCAGGCCCTGTCCTGGGACTCTCTGTCTTCAGGCCCTCTCCTGGGACTCTCTGTCTTCAGGCCCTCTCCTGGGACTCTCTGTCTTCAGGCCCTCTCCTGGGAGTCTCTGTCTTCAGCCGTCTCCTGAATCTCTCTGTCTTCAGGCCCTCTCCTGGGACTCTCTGTCTTCAGACCCTCTCCTGGGACTCTCTGTTTTCATGCCCTCTCCTGGGACTCTCTGTCTTCAGGCCCTGTCCTGGGACTCTGTCTTCAGACCCTCTCCTGGGACTCTCTGTCTTCAGGCCCTGTCCTGGGACTCTGTCTTCAGACCCTCTCCTGGGACTCTCTGTCTTCAGGCCCTCTCCTGGGACTCTCTGTCTTCAGCCGTCTCCTGAATCTCTCTGTCTTCAGGCCCTCTCCTGGGACTCTCTGTCTTCAGACCCTCTCCTGGGACTCTCTGTCTTCAGGCCCTGTCCTGGGACTCTCTGTCTTCAGGCCCTCTCCTGGGACTCTCTGTCTTCAGACCCTCTCCTGGGACTCTCTGTCTTCAGGCCCTGTCCTGGGACTCTCTGTCTTCAGACCCTCTCCTGGGACTCTCTGTCTTCAGCCGTCTCCTGAATCTCTCTGTCTTCAGGCCCTCTCCTGGGACTCTCTGTCTTCAGGCCCTGTCCTGGGACTCTCTGTCTTCAGGCCCTCTCCTGGGACTCTCTGTCTTCAGGCCCTCTCCTGGGACTCTCTGTCTTCAGCCGTCTCCTGAATCTCTCTGTCTTCAGGCCCTCTCCTGGGACTCTCTGTCTTCAGGCCCTGTCCTGGGACTCTCTGTCTTCAGGCCCTGTCCTGGGACTCTCTGTCTTCAGGCCCTCTCCTGGGACTCTCTGTCTTCAGACCCTCTCCTGGGACTCTCTGTCTTCAGGCCCTCTCCTGGGACTCTCTGTCTTCATGCCCTCTCCTGGGACTCTCTGTCTTCAGACCCTGTCCTGGGACTCTCTGTCTTCAGGCCCTCTCCTGGGACTCTCTGTCTTCAGACCCTCTCCTGGGACTCTCTGTCTTCAGGCCCTCTCCTGGGACTCTCTGTCTTCATGCCCTCTCCTGGGACTCTCTGTCTTCAGACCCTCTCCTGGGACTCTCTGTCTTCAGACCCTCTCCTGGGACTCTCTGTCTTCAGGCCCTCTCCTGGGACTCTCTGTCTTCAGGCCCTCTCCTGGGACTCTCTGTCTTCAGGCCCTCTCCTGGGACTCTCTGTCTTCAGGCCCTCTCCTGGGACTCTCTGTCTTCAGGCCCTGTCCTGGGACTCTCTGTCTTCAGGCCCTCTCCTGGGACTCTCTGTCTTCAGGCCCTCTCCTGGGACTCTCTGTCCTTCAGGCCCTCTCCTGGGACTCTGGGTGGCTGACTAAGGGCAGGCCGAGGCAGGACACATGCGTGTGAGACAGTACTGGACTGGAGTCGACTAGCTAACTAGTCAGCTAGTCAGATACCACTGTGGCTTTCTGTGGTTCCCTAGACTCCACACATTAGCAGAGAGAGGGAGCAGAGTGCTACTATGTCTCTGTTAGCAGAGAGAGGGAGGAAAATACTGTCCAACCCAATCAGCATGAGAGGAGAGTGGTGCACTGCACCTTGGGAGGATGTGGTGAGGTCTTTATTTAGAGCAGATGACCTCACACTTTACAGTCCAACACATCACGCAACGAGCAAATCACCCCTATACGTGCAGGTGTGTGTGTGTGTGTGTGTGTGTGTGTGTGTGTGTGTGTGTGTGTGCGTGTGTGTGTGTGTGTGTGTGTGTGTGTGTGTACTGTGCTGTTTGCATTTGTGAAACCATTTGGCCAGGACGAAGAATGAAAAGAAATAGAGCAGAGTAATGCAGTAGAGTGTCCTGTCTGTTATCAGCTGAGAGCAGAGTGATGCAGTAGAGTGTCCTGTCTGTTATCAGCTGAGAGCAGAGTAATGCAGTAGAGTGTCCTGTCTGTTATCAGCTGAGAGCAGAGTAATGCAGTAGAGTGTCCTGTCTGTTTTCAGCTGAGAGCAGAGTAATGCAGTAGAGTGTCCTGTCTGTTATCAGCTGATAGCAGAGTAATGCAGTAGAGTGTCCTGTCTGTTATCAGCTGAGAGCAGAGTAATGTAGTAGAGTGTCCTGTCTGTTATCAGCTGAGAGCAGAGTAATGCAGTAGAGTGTCCTGTCTGTTATCAGCTGATAGCAGAGTAATGCAGTAGAGTGTCCTGTCTGTTATCAGCTGAGAGCAGAGTAGTGCAGTAGAGTGTCCTGTCTGTTATCAGCTGAGAGCAGAGTAATGCAGTAGAGTGTCCTGTCTGTTATCAGCTGATAGCAGAGTAATGCAGTAGAGTGTCCTGTCTGTTTTCAGCTGAGAGCAGAGTAATGCAGTAGAGTGTCCTGTCTGTTTTCAGCTGAGAGCAGAGTAATGCAGTAGAGTGTCCTGTCTGTTTTCAGCTGAGAGCAGAGTAATGCAGTAGAGTGTCCTGTCTGTTATCAGCTGAGAGCAGAGTAATGCAGTAGAGTGTCCTGTCTGTTATCAGCTGAGAGCAGAGTAATGCAGTAGAGTGTCCTGTCTGTTATCAGCTGAGAGCAGAGTAATGCAGTAGAGTGTCCTGTCTGTTTTCAGCTGAGAGCAGAGTGGTGAGGCGGGACGTCCAGGGATTACAGCCCCTTAAATTTTAACATGGGCGGCTCCACGAGTCACTTTGTGTCAGACTCAATCAAGAACGCTTCACTGGTGATGGGTCTAGGGCTGGGGTGGTGGTGGAGAGGGGGAGAGGGGGAGATGGGGAGAGAGGGAGAGGGGGAGAGGGGGAGAGAGGGAGAGAGGGAGAGAACTTTACTGGTGATGGGACTAGGGCTGGGGTGGTGGTGGAGAGGGGGAGAGGGGGAGAGAGGGAGAGGGGAGAGAGGGAGAGAGAGAGAGAACTTTACTGGTGATGGGTCTAGGGCTGGGGTGGTGTGGTGGAGAGGGGGAGAGGGGGAGAGAGAACTTTACTGGTGATGGGACTAGGGCTGGGCTGGTGGTGGAGAGGGGGAGAGGGGGAGGGGGAGATAACTTTACTGGTGATGGGACTAGGGCTGGGGTGGTGGTGGAGAGGGGGAGAGGGGGAGAGAGAGAACTTTACTGGTGATGGGACTAGGGCTGGGCTGGTGGTGGAGAGGGGGAGAGGGGGAGAGAGAGAACTTTACTGGTGATGGGACTAGGGCTGGGGTGGTGGTGGAGAGGGGGAGAGGGGGAGAGGGGGGATGGGGGTAAGAGAGGTAGAGAGGTAGAGAGGTAGAGAGGCAGAGAGGTAGAGAGGGGAAATGAGAGAGAGATTTTTATTGTTTATTCACGTTTATTTAGTATCTTGCTTTGACAATGTGTTTCCCATGACAATAAAGCCCTTTGAATTGAATTGATAGAGACAGAGACACAGAGAGGAACGGAGCGAGAGAGAGAGAGAGAGAGAGAGAGAGAGAGAGGTAGATATGCAGGGCTGATAACAGTGTTATCTCTGAGAGGTAGAGATGCAGGGCTGATAACAGTGTTATCTCTGAGAGGTAGAGATGCAGGGTTGATAACAGTGTTATCTCTGAGAGGTAGAGATGCAGGGCTGATAACAGTGTTATCTCTGAGAGGTAGATATGCAGGGCTGATAACAGTGTTATCTCTGAGAGGTAGATATGCAGGGCTGATAACAGTGTTATCTCTGAGAGTTAGAGATGCAGGGTTGATAACAGTGTTATCTCTGAGAGTTAGAGATGCAGGGTTGATAACAGTGTTGTCTCTGAGAGTTAGAGATGCAGGGTTGATAACAGTGTTATCTCTCACAGGTAGATATGCAGGGCTGATAACAGTGTTATCTCTGAGAGTTAGAGATGCTGGGCTGATAACAGTGTTATCTCTGACAGGTAGAGATGCAGGGCTGATAACAGTGTTATCTCTCACAGGTAGATATGCAGGGCTGATAACAGTGTTATCTCTGAGAGGTAGAGATGCAGGGCTGATAACAGCGTTATCTCTGAGGTAGATATGCAGGGCTGATAACAGTGTTATCTCTGAGGTAGATATGCAGGGCTGATAACAGTGTTATCTCTCACAGGGCAGCAGTAGCAGAACACAGTGTAGGAGTCAACATCATTATTAACAGAACTCTCCAGCAGGAGAATTGATAAGGCCTCTACTCTGTCTGCAGACAGACATATCATACTCCTGAGGGGTTTGTGTGTGTGTGTGTGTGTGTGTGTGTGTGTGTGTGTGTGTGTGTGTGTGTGTGTGTGTGTGTGTGTGTGTGTGTGTGTGTGTGTGTGCATTAGTAAATTACTCCATTTCAAATGGATGGATCACCAATGAGGCCATTTAATCCCATGCAGTCCCTCATCTGCCTTCCTGCCCAGTTCATAGAGCCTGTGAAATGAGCAATAAAAATGCTTGTTTCCCTCATCTCGTTCTGTATCATTCCATCTCCAGGCTAGGACATAACAACCAGGAAGGATATAATAACCAGGACAGAGATAATAACCAGGACGGAGATAATAACCAGGAAGGAGATAATAACCAGGAAGGAGATAATAACCAGGACGGAGATAATAACCAGGACAGAGATAATAACCAGGACGGAGATAATAACCAGGACGGAGATAATAACCAGGACAGAGATAATAACCAGGACGGAGATAATAACCAGGACAGAGATAATAACCAGGACAGAGATAATAACCAGAACAGAGATAATAACCAGGAAGGAGATAATAACCAGGACAGAGATAATCACCAGGAAGGAGATAATAACCAGGACGGAGATAACAACCAGGAAGGAGATAATAACCAGGACAGAGATAATAACCAGAGATAATAACCAGAACAGATATAATAACCAGGACAGAGATAATAACCAGGAAGGAGATAATAACCAGGACAGAGATAATCACCAGGAAGGAGATAATAACCAGGACGGAGATAACAACCAGGAAGGAGATAATAACCAGGACGGAGATAATAACCAGGACGGAGATAATCACCAGGAAGGAGATAATAACCAGGACAGAGATAATAACCAGGAAGGAGATAATAACCAGGACGGAGATAATAACCAGGATGGAGATAATCACCAGGAAGGAGATAATATCCAGGACAGAGATAATAACCAGGAAGGAGATAATAACCAGGACGGAGATAATAACCAGGAAGGAGATAATAACCAGGACAGAGATAATAACCAGGACGGAGATAATAACCAGGACAGAGATAATAACCAGGACGGAGATAATAACCAGGACGGAGATAATAACCAGGAAGGCGATAATAACCAAGACGGAGATAATAACTAGGAAGGAGATAACAACCAGGACGGAGATAATAACCAGGAAGGAGATAACAACCAGGACAGAGATAATAACCGGGACAGAGATAATCACCAGGAAGGAGATAATAACCTGGAAGGAGATAACAACCAGGACGGAGATAATAACCAGAACAGAGATAATAACCAGGAAGGTAAATAAAGGGGAAGAGCAAGATAAAGCAAGATAAATAAATAAATACAGTATGGGGATGAGGTAGATTGGATGGGCTATTTACAGATGGGC
>NW_021822737.1:191140-206140 GCF_901001165.1 Salmo trutta
AAATGGGAGAGAAACCACTTCCCCTTCTATAAATGGGAGAGGGAAACCTCCTCTCCTTCTATAAATGGGAGAGGGAAACCTCCCCCCCTTCTCTAAATGGGAGAGGGAAACCTCCTCTCCTTCTATAAATGGGAGAGGGAAACCTCCTCTCCTTCTCTAAATGGGAGAGGGAAACCTCCTCTCCTTCTATAAATGGGAGAGGGAAACCTCCTCTCCTTCTCTAAATGGGAGAGGGAAACCTCCTCTCCTTCTATAAATGGGAGAGGGAAACCTCCCCCCCTTCTATAAATGGGAGAGGGAAACCTCCTCCCCTTCTATAAATGGGAGAGGGGAAACCTCCCCCCCTTCTATAAATGGGAGAGGGAAACCTCCTCCCCTTCTATAAATGGGAGAGGGAAACCTCCCCCCCTTCTATAAATGGGAGAGGGAAACCTCCTCCCCTTCTATAAATGGGAGAGGGAAACCTCCCCCCCTTCTATAAATGGGAGAGGGAAACCTCCTCCCCTTCTATAAATGGGAGAGGGAAACATCCTCCCCTTCTCTAAATGGGAGAGGGAAACCTCCTCCCCTTCTATAAATGGGAGAGGGAAACCTCCCCCCTTCTATAAATGGGAGAGGGAAACCTCCTCCCCTTCTATAAATGGGAGAGGGAAACCTCCTCCCCTTCTCTAAATGGGAGAGGGAAACCTCCTCCCTTCTATAAATGGGAGAGGGAAACCTCCTCCCCTTCTATAAATGGGAGAGAAAACACTTCCCCTTCTATAAATGGGAGAGGGAAACCTCCTCCCCTTCTATAAATGGGAGAGGGAAACCTCCCCCCTTCTATAAATGGGAGAGGGAAACCTCCTCCCCTTCTATAAATGGGAGAGGGAAACCTCCTCCCCTTCTCTAAATGGGAGAGGGAAACCTCCTCCCTTCTATAAATGGGAGAGGGAAACCTCCTCCCCTTCTATAAATGGGAGAGGGAAACCTCCTCCCCTTCTATAAATGGGAGAGGGGAAACCTCTTCCCTCCTCTAAATGGGAGAGGGAAACCTCCTCTCCTTCTATAAATGGGAGAGGGAAACCTCTTCCCTCCTCTAAATGGGAGAGGGAAACCTCCTCTCCTTCTATAAATGGGAGAGGGAAACCTCCCCTTCTCTAAATGGGAGAGGGAAACCTCCTCCCCTTCTATAAATGGGAGAGGGAAACCTCCCCTTCTCTAAATGGGAGAGGGAAACCTCCTCTCCTTCTATAAATGGGAGAGGGAAACCTCCTCTCCTTCTATAAATGGGAGAGGGAAACCTCCTCCCTTCTCTAAATGGGAGAGGGAAACCTCCTCTCCTTCTCTAAATGGGAGAGGGAAACCTCCTCCCTTCTCTAAATGGGAGAGGGAAACCTCCCCTTCTCTAAATGGGAGAGGGAAACCTCCTCCCCTTCTATAAATGGGAGAGGGAAACCTCCCCCCCTTCTATAAATGGGAGAGGGAAACCTCCTCCCCTTCTCTAAATGGGAGAGGGAAACCTCCTCTCCTTCTATAAATGGGAGAGGGAAACCTCCTCCCCTTCTATAAATGGGAGAGGGGAACCTCCTCTCCTTCTATAAATGGGAGAGGGAAACCTCCTCCCCTTCTATAAATGGGAGAGGGAAACCTCCTCTCCTTCTATTAATGGGAGAGGGAAACCTCCTCTCCTTCTATAAATGGGAGGGAAACCTCTTCCCCTTCTATAAATGGGAGAGGGAAACCTCCTCTCCTTCTATAAATGGGAGAGGGAAACCTCCTCCCCTTCTATAAATGGGAGAGGGAAACCTCTTCCCTTCTCTAAATGGGAGAGGGAAACCTCCTCTCCTTCTATAAATGGGAGAGGGAAACCTCCTCCCCTTCTCTAAATGGGAAAGGGAAACCTCCTCCCCTTCTATAAATGGGAGAGGGAAACCTCTTCCCTCCTCTAAATGGGAGAGGGAAACCTCCTCCCTCCTCTAAATGGGAGAGGGAAACCTCCTCCCTCCTCTAAATGGGAGAGGGAAACCTCCTCCCCTTCTATAAATGGGAGAGGGAAACCTCTTCCCTCCTCTAAATGGGAGAGGGAAACCTCCTCCCTCCTCTAAATGGGAGAGGGAAACTTCCTCCCCTTCTATAAATGGGAGAGGGAAACCTCCTCTCCTTCTATAAATGGGAGAGGGGAAACCTCCTCTCCTTCTATAAATGGGAGAGGGAAACCTCCTCTCCTTCTATAAATGGGAGAGGGAAACCTCCTCCCCTTCTATAAATGGGAGAGGGAAACCTCCTCCCCTTCTATAAATGGGAGAGGGGAAACCTCCTCTCCTTCTATAAATGGGAGAGGGGAAACCTCCTCCCCTTCTATAAATGGGAGAGGGAAACCTCCCCCCCTTCTCTAAATGGGAGAGGGAAACCTCTTCCCTCCTCTAAATGGGAGAGGGAAACCTCCTCCCCTTCTATAAATGGGAGAGGGAAACCTCCTCTCCTTCTATAAATGGGAGAGGAAAACCTCCTCCCCTTCTATAAATGGGAGAGGGAAACCTCCTCCCCTTCTATAAATGGGAGAGGGGAAACCTCCTCCCCTTCTATAAATGGGAGAGGGAAACCTCCCCCCCTTCTATAAATGGGAGAGGGAAACCTCCTCTCCTTCTATAAATGGGAGAGGGAAACCTCTTCCCCTTCTATAAATGGGAGAGGGAAACCTCCCCCCTTCTCTAAATGGGAGAGGGAAACCTCCTCCCCTTCTCTAAATGGGAGAGGGAAACCTCCTCTCCTTCTATAAATGGGAGAGGGGAAACCTCTTCCCTCCTCTAAATGGGAGAGGGAAACCTCCCCCCCTTCTATAAATGGGAGAGGGGAAACCTCCTCCCCTTCTATAAATGGGAGAGGGAAACCTCCTCTCCTTCTATAAATGGGAGAGGGGAACCTCCTCCCCTTCTCTAAATGGGAGAGGGAAACCTCCTCTCCTTCTATAAATGGGAGAGGAGAAACCTCCTCTCCTTCTCTAAATGGGAGAGGGAAACCTCCTCTCCTTCTATAAATGGGAAAGGAAACCTCCTCTCCTTCTCTAAATGGGAGAGGGAAACCTCCTCTCCTTCTATAAATGGGAGAGGGAAACCTCCTCTCCTTCTATAAATGGGAGAGGGGAAACCTCCTCTCCTTCTATAAATGGGAGAGGGAAATCTCCTCTCCTTCTATAAATGGGAGAGGGGAAACCTCATCTCCTTCTATAAATGGGAGAGGGAAACCTCCTCCCCTTCTCTAAATGGGAGAGGGAAACCTCCTCTCCTTCTATAAATGGGAGAGGGAAACCTCCTCTCCTTCTATAAATGGGAGAGGGGGAAACCTCCTCTCCTTCTATAAATGGGAGAGGGAAACCTCCTCTCCTTCTATAAATGGGAGAGGGGAAACCTCATCTCCTTCTATAAATGGGAGAGGGGAAACCTCCTCTCCTTCTATGAATGGGAGAGGGAAACCTCCTCCCCTTCTATAAATGGGAGAGGGGAAACCTCCTCTCCTTCTATAAATGGGAGAGGGGAAACCTCCTCCCCTTCTATAAATGGGAGAGGGAAACCTCCTCCCCTTCTCTAAATGGGAGAGGGAAACCTCCTCCCTTCTATAAATGGGATAGGGAAACCCCCCCTTCTATAAATGGGAGAGGGAAACCTCCTCTCCTTCTATAAATGGGAGAGGGGAAACCTCCTCCCTTCTATAAATGGGAGAGGGGAAACCTCCTCCCCTTCTATAAATGGGAGAGGGAAACCTCCCCCCTTCTCTAAATGGGAGAGGGGAAACCTCCTCTCCTTCTATAAATGGCAGAGGGGAAACCTCCTCCCCTTCTATAAATGGGAGAGGGAAACCTCCTCCCCTTCTATAAATGGGAGAAGGGAAACCTCCTCCCCTTCTATAAATGGGAGAGGGGAAACCTCCTCCCCTTCTATAAATGGGAGAGGGGAAACCTCCTCCCCTTCTATAAATGGGAGAGGGGAAACCTCCTCCCTTCTATAAATGGGAGAGGGAAACCTCCTCCCTTCTATAAATGGGAGAGGGAAACCTCCTCCCTTCTATAAATGGGAGAGGGAAACCTCCCCCCCTTCTATAAATGGGAGAGGGGAAACCTCCTCCCCTTCTATAAATGGGAGAAGGGAAACCTCCTCCCCTTCTATAAATGGGAGAGGGAAACCTCCCCTTCTCTAAATGGGAGAGGGGAAACCTCCCCTTCTATAAATGGGAGAGGGGAAACCTCCCCTCCTTCTATAAATGGGAGAGGGAAACCTCCCCTCTTTCTATAAATGGGAGAGGGGAAACCTCCTCCCCTTCTATAAATGGGAGAGGGAAACCTCCCCTCCTTCTATAAATGGGAGAGGGAAACCTCCCGTCCTTCTATAAATGGGAGAGGGAAACCTCCCCTCCTTCTATAAATGGGAGAACGGAAACCTCCTCCCCTTCTATAAATGGGAGAGGGGAAACCTCCTCTCCTTCTATAAATGGGAGAGGGAAACCTCCTCCCCTTCTATAAATGGGAGAGGGAAACCTCCTCTCCTTCTATAAATGGGAGAGGGGAAACCTCCCCTCCTTCTATAAATGGGAGAGGGAAACCTCGTCCATTTGAAATGTTTGTCTCATTGAAAATGAAACATAGCCTCAGAACCATTGACAGAAACAAGTGTTAGTCTTCACAGTACCCAGTGAGTTAGTAATGTTAGATTGATCTATAAACGGAGCGTTGTTTCTGGCCCAGCCGGCCGGGCGGGATGATAGGGACTGACTAGTAGTAGCATGTTGCTAGTACCACCAACCTCCACATGGCATATCAGACCAATACAACAATCAGATCATCAATCACTGAATATAACAGCAGTCTAAACAAGTTGGGAATACAGAGCAACTGGAGCACAGCTAGTCCCAAACACCCAGATCATCTGAATCCCCATCACTTTCATCTGCACTGATCTCTGATCAACTGCTACCACCGAGGAAGAACAGAACGAGGAAATGGCTCAACTCAAAACTTTATTAGTAACAAACAATATTTGGATGACGGGGTTAAAAAGTCATATACTGGGAAAAAAGGAGGAACCAATGAGTGAAGGTTTTCCCTTGTTACCACTGAGAAAGCCCTTTCAGCCAGGGATCAGTAACATAGAGCTGTAGGCTCTTCATTCCATCACCCTGTTGCTGGAGAAATGTCCTGCAATACAGGACATTTAAAAATGTGTAGTGTATTTCAGGTTTTTAAACGCTTCTGAAGTTTGTAATATCCATTTTGAAATTTCAGACATTCTTCAAAAATGTCCATAATTCACATTTCCTGTTGATGCAGGATTATTTTCCTGCTGTAGCAAACTGGCTCAAATTAAGATCCTACATCTGTAGATCAGTGCAGATGAAAGTGATGAGATGGAGAGAATGTATATTATCTGTACACACACACACACACACACACACACACACACACACACACACACACACACACACACACACACACACACACACACACACACACACACTCACATACACATACAGCAGTGAAAGTGAAAACTCTCAACATCACCATGTGGTCTGTCTTGGAGTCTATGTCAGGTGTAGAATGGCTTGACATTCCTGCATGTGTGTGTGTGTGTGTGTATGTGTGTGTGTGTGTGTGTTTGTGTTGCTGTGTATGTGTTTGTGTGTTGCTGTGTGTGTGTGCGTGTGTGTGTGTGTTGCTGTGTGTGTGTGTGTCTGTTTGTGTGTTGCGTGTGTGTGTGTGTGTTTGTTTGTGTGTTGCGTGTGTGTGTGTGTTTGTGTGTGTGTGTGTTGTTGTGTGTGTGTGTGTGTGTGTTTGTGTGTGTGTGTGTGTGTTGCTGTGTGTGTGTGTGTGTGTTGCTGTGTGTGTGTGTGTGTGTGTGTGTGTGTGTGTGTGTGTGTGTGTGTGTGTGTGTGTGTTGTTGTGTGTGTTGCTGTGTGTGTGCTTTGGAAACCCAGTCGTTTGTTATCCCCCTGTGTTCCCCTGACAGATATAACCAGGCAGAATGGAGGATTGAGACTGACAGAGAACATCCAACCCCATTCTGATAACGCAGAGCGCCACAGCGTGCTCCGCAGGGCACACACACACACACACACACAAACACACACACACACACACACACACGCAACACACAAACAAACACACACACACACACACACACACAGCTAACTCTTTCATCCTACAGTAAAAGTGTCTGGTGTGCAGAGGAAGGATGTACCTATAGGTCTTCACAATCAGTACATGTACACGTTAAAAGAGCACTTTAAGTGCTGCCAATATGTATAAAGCCCCGCTGGCTAAGAGAGGCATCCATAGTATCTCTGTTAACTACAACTCTGACTCAGTCGTGACTCCATTAGTATCTCTGTTTAGTAGTACTCTGCCTCAGTCGTGACTCCATTAGTATCTCTGTTTAGTAGTACTCTGCCTCAGTCGTGACTCCATTAGTATCTCTGTTTAGTAGTACTCTGCCTCAGTTGTGACTCCATTAGTATCTCTGTTTAGTAGTACTCTGCCTCAATCGTGACTCCATTAGTATCTCTGTTAACTACAACTCTGCCTCAATCGTGACTCCATTAGTATCTCTGTTTAGTAGTACTCTGCCTCAGTCGTGACTCCATTAGTAACTCTGTTTAGTAGTACTCTGCCTCAATCGTGACTCCATTAGTATCTCTGTTTAATAGTACTCTGCCTCAGTTGTGACTCCATTAGTAACTCTGTTTAGTAGTACTCTGCCTCAATCGTGACTCCATTAGTATCTCTGTTTGGTAGTACTCTGCCTCAGTTGTGACTCCATTAGTAACTCTGTTTAGTAGTACTCTGCCTCAGTTGTGACTCCATTAGTATCTCTGTTTAGTAGTACTCTGCCTCAGTCGTGACTCCATTAGTATCTCTGTTTAGTAGTACTCTGCCTCAGTTGTGACTCCATGAGTAACTCTGTTTAGTAGTACTCTGCCTCAGACGTGACTCCATTAGTATCTCTGTTTAGTAGTACTCTGCCTCAGTAGTGACTCCATTAGTAACTATGTTGATATGACTCCCTCTGAGGGTCTGTACTCTGTATCCTCTAAGTAAAAATAAAACTAATTTCTTACACCTTGCAGACAGAAGTGCAGTTGTGTAGAGTAGCAGTCTCTCTCTAGACACGACTCAGATAAATTACAGTTGGATGTGGATGGAACAACATTGTGGAGTCTATAACTGGAGGCATTCAGCACTTTGATCACCTCAGATATAAGTGTTTGTGTGTCATCCTCCACAGCACTATCACTCTGTAGAGACCACAACACTATCCCTCTGTAGAGTCCACAACACTATCACTCTGTAGAGTCCACAACACTATCCCTCTGTAGAGTCCACAACACTATCACTCTGTAGAGACCACAACACTATCACTCTGTAGAGACCACAACACTATCCCTCTGTAGAGTCCACAACACTATCACTCTGTAGAGACCACAACACTATCACTCTGTAGAGTCCACAACACTATCCCTCTGTAGAGTCCACAACACTATCACTCTGTAGAGACCACAACACTATCCCTCTGTAGAGACCACAACACTATCACTCTGTAGAGTCCACAACACTATCCCTCTGTAGAGTCCACAACACTATCCCTCTGTAGAGTCCACAACACTATCCCTCTGTAGAGTCCACAACACTATCCCTCTGTAGAGTCCACAACACTATCCCTCTGTAGAGTCCACAACACTATCCCTCTGTAGAGTCCACAACACTATCCCTCTGTAGAGTCCACAACACTATCACTCTGTAGAGTCCACAACACTATCCCTCTGTAGAGACCACAACACTATCCCTCTGTAGAGTCCACAACACTATCACTCTGTAGAGTCCACAACACTATCCCTCTGTAGAGTCCACAACACTATCCCTCTGTAGAGTCCACAACACTATCCCTCTGTAGAGTCCACAACACTATCCCTCTGTAGAGTCCACAACACTATCACTCTGTAGAGTCCACAACACTATCACTCTGTAGAGTCCACAACACTATCCCTCTGTAGAGTCCACAACACTATCCCTCTGTAGAGTCCACAACACTATCCCTCTGTAGAGTCCACAACACTATCCCTCTGTAGAGACCACAACACTATCACTCTGTAGAGACCACAACACTATCACTCTGTAGAGACCACAACACTATCCCTCTGTAGAGTCCACAACACTATCACTCTGTAGAGACCACAACACTATCCCTCTGTAGAGTCCACAACACTATCACTCTGTAGAGACCACAACACTATCCCTCTGTAGAGTCCACAACACTATCCCTCTGTAGAGTCCACAACACTATCACTCTGTAGAGTCCACAACACTATCACTCTGTAGAGACCACAACACTATCACTCTGTAGAGACCACAACACTATCCCTCTGTAGAGTCCACAACACTATCACTCTGTAGAGACCACAACACTATCCCTCTGTAGAGTCCACAACACTATCACTCTGTAGAGACCACAACACTATCCCTCTGTAGAGTCCACAACACTATCCCTCTGTAGAGACCACAACACTATCACTCTGTAGAGACCACAACACTATCACTCTGTAGAGACCACAACACTATCCCTCTGTAGAGTCCACAACACTATCACTCTGTAGAGACCACAACACTATCCCTCTGTAGAGTCCACAACACTATCACTCTGTAGAGACCACAACACTATCCCTCTGTAGAGTCCACAACACTATCCCTCTGTAGAGTCCACAACACTATCCCTCTGTAGAGACCACAACACTATCACTCTGTAGAGTCCACAACACTATCACTCTGTAGAGACCACAACACTATCACTCTGTAGAGACCACAACACTATCACTCTGTAGAGTCCACAACACTATCCCTCTGTAGAGTCCACAACACTATCCCTCTGTAGAGTCCACAACACTATCACTCTGTAGAGACCACAACACTATCACTCTGTAGAGTCCACAACACTATCCCTCTGTAGAGTCCACAACACTATCACTCTGTAGAGTCCACAACACTATCACTCTGTAGAGTCCACAACACTATCACTCTGTAGAGTCCACAACACTATCACTCTGTAGAGTCCACAACACTATCACTCTGTAGAGTCCACAACACTATCCCTCTGTAGAGTCCACAACACTATCACTCTGTAGAGTCCACAACACTATCACTCTGTAGAGTCCACAACACTATCCCTCTGTAGAGTCCACAACACTATCCCTCTGTAGAGTCCACAACACTATCCCTCTGTAGAGACCACAACACTATCCCTCTGTAGAGTCCACAACACTATCACTCTGTAGAGTCCACAACACTATCCCTCTGTAGAGACCACAACACTATCCCTCTGTAGAGTCCACAACACTATCCCTCTGTAGAGTCCACAACACTATCACTCTGTAGAGACCACAACACTATCCCTCTGTAGAGTCCACAACACTATCCCTCTGTAGAGTCCACAACACTATCCCTCTGTAGAGTCCACAACACTATCCCTCTGTAGAGTCCACAACACTATCACTCTGTAGAGTCCACAACACTATCCCTCTGTAGAGTCCACAACACTATCACTCTGTAGAGACCACAACACTATCCCTCTGTAGAGTCCACAACACTATCCCTCTGTAGAGTCCACAACACTATCACTCTGTAGAGACCACAACACTATCCCTCTGTAGAGTGACAAACATTCCTTGAAGTATCTGAAGGCTAAATGGTCAAATATGCTGCTTTATGATATTTCATATTTCCTTGAAAAACATCTGTCTAGTAAACAAGTCCGTTCCTCATTATAAATGGATAAATGTACCCAGTGCGTAGTAGCTAACAGACTGGAGGGTACTGGGTGGTAGCTAACAGACTGGAGGGTACTGGGTGGTAGCTAACAGACTGGTGGGTACTGGGTGGTAGCTAACAGACTGGAGGGTACTGGGTGGTAGCTAACAGACTGGTGGGTACTGGGTGGTAGTTAACAGACTGGAGGGTACTGGGTGGTAGCTAACAGACTGGAGGGTACTGGGTGGTAGCTAACAGACTAGAGGGTAGTGGTTGTTGTCCATGAAGGCTCAGTCATCTATTCCTCAGTTGTAGTTGGTTGCATCCCAAATGCATGGATTCATCCCAAATGGCCCATAGGCCTCTGGTCAGAAGAAGTGCACTAAACTAGGTAATAGGGAGCCATTTGGGAGTCATGCTATCTGTTTAATCTGCTATCCCAGTTAACTGTGGATTGACAGATGTCCGTACTGTATCGAAGAATCCCTGAGGGAAGCAAAGCCTCATTTCCAAGTAAAATCTAACACTTAGTGACAATTTTTGTCGGAAAACTCTGGATTAAATTAGTTAAATATGAACATTACTTTTCACATAGAGAGATGACAATTCCATGATTTACTATTGTAATACAGGCTGGGGAATTAGATGGCCATTTATGCAGAATGGATGTATAGCCTAACAAAAAATATACATTATTCCTAGAAGGGCACAACTCCTAGCCAGAAAGACAATGCAGTTTTTGCAGTTTCCCAATGCAGGACCCACCCTCCTTATTCTCCTCCTCCTCAATCCTCTTCCTCCTTCCCCTCTTCCTCATCTCCTCCTCCTCATCTCCTCCTACAATCCTCCTCCCCCTCTTCCTCCTCCTCTTCCTCATATCCTCCTCATTCTTCCTCCTCCCCATTTCTCTCTCATCTCCTCCTCCTCCTCCTCATTCCTCCTCCTCCTCCTCCTCATTCCTCCCCCTCTTCCTCATCTCCCACTCTTCATCATATCCTCCTATTCCTCATCTCATCATCTTCCTCATATCCTCCTCATTCTTCCTCCTCCCCATTCCTCTCTCATCTCCTCCTCCTCCTCCTCCTCCTCATCCCCCCCCCTCTTCCTCATCTCCCACTCTTCATCATACCCTCCTCTTCCTCATCTCATCCTCTTCCTCTCTCTCCTCCTCCTCCTCCTCCTCCTCATTCCCCCCCCCCTCTTCCTCATCTCCCACTCTTCATCATACCCTCCTCTTCCTCATCTCATCCTCTTCCTCTCTCTCCTCCTCCTCCTCCTGTCCTCTATAGCCAGCTGTCACATAGAGAAAAGTGAAAGATTGGGTCTGCATCCCAAATGCATCCTATTCCCTACACACTGCACTACTTTTACCTAGAGTTGTATGTGCTCTGGTTCTAAAGTAGTGCACTATAAAGGAAATAGGGTGTCATTTTGGGACATATCCTGTGGCTCCAGAGAGAACCGAGGAGATCAGGACAGATGTCTGTCAACAGAACAGAGGAGATCAGAACAGAGGTCTGCCAACAGAACAGAGGAGATCAGAACAGAGGAGATCAGAACAGAGGAGATCAGAACAGAGGAGATCAGAACAGAGGAGATCAGAACAGAGGTCTACCAACAGAACAGAGGAGATCAGAACAGAGGAGATCAGAACAGAGGTCTACCAACAGAACAGAGGAGATCAGAACAGAGGTCTACCAACAGAACAGAGGAGATCAGAACAGAGGAGATCAGAACAGAGGTCTACCAACAGAACAGAGGAGATCAGAACAGAGGTCTACCAACAGAACAGAGGAGATCAGAACAGATGTCTACCAACAGAACAGAGGAGATCAGAACAGAGGAGATCAGAACAGAGGTCTACCAACAGAACAGAGGAGATCAGAACAGAGGAGATCAGAACAGAGGTCTACCAACAGAACAGAGGAGATCAGAACAGAGGTCTACCAACAGAACAGAGGAGATCAGAACAGATGTCTACCAACAGAACAGAGGAGATCAGAACAGAGGTCTTCTAACAGAACAGAGGAGATCAGAACAGAGGTCTTCTAACAGAATGAGTAAAACCGGTTAGCAGCCGAGGCACAAACACATAAACACACACACACACCGGGACATATTTCATTCCAAACGGCACTCCGCTCAACTGGGACACACCACACACCGCTGGTCCGGAAATCACACAAGGGACGCTATTTAAATCAAATGTACCAACAAAACTATTTAGGCAACAGGGATCTTGATCCAGGAGGGGATTTAATTCCTCTAGTCTGGTTACCATTCTCTACAGTTAACATTCCTTGGTCTAGTCTGGTTACCAGTCTCTACAGTTAACATTCCTCTCCTTGGTCTAGTCTGGTTACCAGTCTCTACAGTTAACATTCCTTGGTCTAGTCTGGTTACCAGTCTCTACAGTTAACATTCCTTGGTCTAGTCTGGTTACCAGTCTCTACAGTTAACATTCCTCTCCTTGGTCTAGTCTGGTTACCAGTCTCTACAGTTAACATTCCTTGGTCTAGTCTGGTTACCAGTCTCTACAGTTAACATTCCTTGGTCTAGTCTGGTTACCAGTCTCTACAGTTAACATTCCTTGGTCTAGTCTGGTTACCAGTCTCTACAGTTAACATTCCACTCCTTGGTCTAGTCTGGTTACCAGTCTCTACAGTTAACATTCCTTGGTCCAGTCTGGTTACCAGTCTCTACAGTTAACATTCCTTGGTCTAGTCTGGTTACCAGTCTCTACAGTTAACATTCCTTGGTCTAGTCTGGTTACCAGTCTCTACAGTTAACATTCCTTGGTCTAGTCTGGTTACCAGTCTCTACAGTTAACATTCCTCTCCTTGGTCTAGTCTGGTTACCAGTCTCTACAGTTAACATTCCTCTCCTTGGTCTAGTCTGGTTACCAGTCTCTACAGTTAACATTCCTTGGTCTAGTCTGGTTACCAGTCTCTACAGTTAACATTCCTTGGTCTAGTCTGGTTACCAGTCTCTACAGTTAACATTCCTTGGTCTAGTCTGGTTACCAGTCTCTACAGTTAACATTCCTTGGTCTAGTCTGGTTACCAGTCTCTACAGTTAACATTCCACTCCTTGGTCTAGTCTGGTTACCAGTCTCTACAGTTAACATTCCTCTCCTTGGTCTAGTCTGGTTACCAGTCTCTACAGTTAACATTCCTTGGTCTAGTCTGGTTACCAGTCTCTACAGTTAACATTCCTCTCCTTGGTCTAGTCTGGTTACCAGTCTCTACAGTTAACATTCCTTGGTCTAGTCTGGTTACCAGTCTCTACAGTTAACATTCCTTGGTCTAGTCTGGTTACCAGTCTCTACAGTTAACATTCCTTGGTCTAGTCTGGTTACCAGTCTCTACAGTTAACATTCCTTGGTCTAGTCTGGTTACCAGTCTCTACAGTTAACATTCCTTGGTCTAGTCTGGTTACCAGTCTCTACAGTTAACATTCCTCTCCTTGGTCTAGTCTGGTTACCAGTCTCTACAGTTAACATTCCTTGGTCTAGTCTGGTTACCAGTCTCTACAGTTAACATTCCTTGGTCTAGTCTGGTTACCAGTCTCTACAGTTAACATTCCACTCCTTGGTCTAGTCTGGTTACCAGTCTCTACAGTTAACATTCCTCTCCTTGGTCTAGTCTGGTTATCAGTCTCTACAGTTAACATTCCTTGGTCTAGTCTGGTTACCAGTCTCTACAGTTAACATTCCTTGGTCTAGTCTGGTTACCAGTCTCTACAGTTAACATTCCTTGGTCTAGTCTGGTTACCAGTCCCTACAGTTAACATTCCTCTCCTTGGTCTAGTCTGGTTACCAGTCTCTACAGTTAACATTCCTTGGTCTAGTCTGGTTACCAGTCTCTACAGTTAACATTCCTTGGTCTAGTCTGGTTACCAGTCTCTACAGTTAACATTCCTCTCCTTGGTCTAGTCTGGTTACCAGTCTCTACAGTTAACATTCCTTGGTCTAGTCTGGTTACCAGTCTCTACAGTTAACATTCCTTGGTCTAGTCTGGTTACCAGTCTCTACAGTTAACATTCCTTGGTCTAGTCTGGTTACCAGTCTCTACAGTTAACATTCCTCTCCTTGGTCTAGTCTGGTTACCAGTCTCTACAGTATCATTCCTTGGTCTAGTCTGGTTACCAGTCTCTACAGTTAACATTCCTTGGTCTAGTCTGGTTACCAGTCTCTACAGTTAACATTCCTTGGTCTAGTCTGGTTACCAGTCTCTACAGTTAACATTCCTTGGTCTAGTCTGGTTAGGTTACCAGTCTCTACAGTTAACATTCCTTGGTCTAGTCTGGTTACCAGTCTCTACAGTTAACATTCCTCTCCTTGGTCTAGTCTGGTTACCAGTCTCTACAGTTAACATTCCTTGGTCTAGTCTGGTTACCAGTCTCTACAGTTAACATTCCTCTCCTTGGTCTAGTCTGGTTACCAGTCTCTACAGTTAACATTCCTTGGTCTAGTCTGGTTACCAGTCTCTACAGTTAACATTCCTTGGTCTAGTCTGGTTACCAGTCTCTACAGTTAACATTCCTTGGTCTAGTCTGGTTACCAGTCTCTACAGTTAACACTCCTTGGTCTAGTCTGGTTACCAGTCTCTACAGTTAACATTCCTTGGTCTAGTCTGGTTACCAGTCTCTACAGTTAACATTCCTCTCCTTGGTCTAGTCTGGTTACCAGTCTCTACAGTTAACACTCCTCTCCTTGGTCTAGTCTGGTTACCAGTCTCTACAGTTAACATTCCTCTCCTTGGTCTAGTCTGGTTACCAGTCTCTACAGTTAACATTCCTTGGTCTAGTCTGGTTACCAGTCTCTACAGTTAACATTCCTTGGTCTAGTCTGGTTACCAGTCTCTACAGTTAACATTCCTTGGTCTAGTCTGGTTACCAGTCTCTACAGTTAACATTCCACTCCTTGGTCTAGTCTGGTTACCAGTCTCTACAGTTAACATTCCTCTCCTTGGTCTAGTCTGGTTACCAGTCTCTACAGTTAACATTCCTTGGTCTAGTCTGGTTACCAGTCTCTACAGTTAACACTCCACTCCTTGCCACTCCATGTCATTGCCAAAGAGACTGGCCTTTTGGCCAATCTTAACGTTCAATATGCAGCTGGATTTACGGTAGAGTTGATGGAAATAACATGAATATTTTCCATGACAGCATGTGGAGCCTCATTAATTGAATTCGAACAATAACAAAGTCAAAAACAAACATTTAGCTGTTAG
>NW_021822737.1:211140-227278 GCF_901001165.1 Salmo trutta
TGAAAACTGTGTGGATTACGTCATCATGACGCCATCTAAATGATTGGGTGACTTAGCCAATAGTTTAGCAGTATGACAGATGTGATGTTAACCCTATGGACAGGCCAACTCCGGGACAGATGGATGTCAAAGAACAAGCCATTTAAGATGTGGGGTTGTTTCCAGGAAGTATTTAGGTTAAAGACGTCAGTGAAAGTGGAATCCCTAGGTACATCTGATCCACTAGTCTGTATCTCTAAGTCCACTAGGGAGTCCACTGCCCTGACCACGTCTCCCTAGAGCCAATGTCATGTCAAGACAACGTGATGGTTGATACACATCCTGTAGCCGCGATTGAATACCCATACTATCAAACAAATCTATTTATAAAGCCCTTTTTACATCACCAGATGTCACAAAAATCAGCAGATGTCACTAACATACTGTATATTACATACTCAATAAGTATATACTACATACCACATACTATTAGTTAATTTTAGTATGCTGTAAACAAACGCTATCCTTTCATTTGATTGTACTAGAGCTTCGCCTGTCTACCGGAAGTTGATGCTGTTGCTATGCAACCTCTTGCTAGCTTGTTAGCATAACAAATGACTAGCTACACATCTCACAACTTCATTAACAATGTCCATTGAGAACGCTATACTACTTAGCTAAGCTAAGAATGACGTGAATAATCAAGTCAATAAATGTTAGGTAGTTAGTTAGATAGCGTATAGTTAATATACTGGCGAGTTCGATGTATTAGTAGCCAACTACCGCTAGGTAGCTAGCTATCGTACCGGTACATACAAGCAACTGCTGTAATGATATGCTATGCGGTTCATAAGGCTAGCATAGCTAACAAATTGTCAGCCAACATAAATCATTTGAAAAGTAATTACTTTATTACATTGCTCAACATTTCTTAACATTTGTCATAATTTGTAAAAGCAATGAATTTGTATCTGCTCTCGTCGGACTTCGGCTGCATATTTTCCGCCGTTTTCTTCAAATCTGAAAATCTTGTAAAATGGCCATTTTCTGAAGAACTGCATTATGGGCCCTAAAAGCACGGCAATAGTGTCCATTGCTTGTATACTTTGTATTTTGCCGAAAGTATTACAACATCTGGGAAATTTTGGCATACTAACTATATCCATACTATGACCAATAAGCATAATACATACTCAATTTACGTCACAAATAGTATGGTTAGCGCGGTTAGTAGGAGGATTCCAACAGCTTGTGTATTTAATTCATCTATACAGAAACCAGTTCATGGTCTAGGGGATTACTTCTGAACGTCCATAGAGAATATCATCATCTGAATTCAGAGAGACTCACTGACTGATATCTCAGAAGGGAGTCTAAGAGATACTCACTGACTGATATCTCAGAAGGGAGTCTAAGAGACACTCACTGACTGATATCTCAGAAGGGAGTCTTAGAGACACTCACTGACTGATATCTCAGAAGGGAGTCTCAGAGATACTCACTGACTGATATCTCAGAAGGGAGTCTTAGAGATACTCACTGACTGATATGTCAGAAGGGAGTCTTAGAGACACTCACTGACTGATATCTCAGAAGGGAGTCTTAGAGACACTCACTGACTGATATCTCAGAAGGGAGTCTCAGAGACACTCACTGACTGATATCTCAGAAGGGAATCTTAGAGACACTCACTGACTGATATCTCAGAAGGGAGTCTCAGAGACACTCACTGACTGATATCTCAGAAGGGAGTCTTAGAGACACTCACTGACTGATATCTCAGAAGGGAGTCTTAGAGACACTCACTGACTGATATCTCAGAAGGGAGTCTCAGAGACACTCACTGACTGATATCTCAGAAGGGAATCTTAGAGACACTCACTGACTGAAATCTCAGAAGGGAATCTTAGAGACACTCACTGACTGATATCTCAGAAGGGAGTCTTAGAGAGATGAGCTGACAAGATTATATCAATATTTCAGTAGCTTACAAACACAACACCAGTTAGAAGAAGTCAAATGGTAGGTTCACCTGGGGTCTGTCTGTCTGAATGTCTGTCTATGAATGCCTGTCTGTCTGTTGGTCTAACCGACCAGTCCTACAGTCCTACTGTCATTACATAACCCACCAGTCCTATAGTCCTACTGTCATTGCATAACCCACCAGTCCTACAGTCCTACTGTCATTACATAACCCACCAGTCCTATAGTCCTACTGTCATTACATAACCCACCAGTCCTATAGTCCTACTGTCATAACATAACCCACCAGTCCTATAGTCCTACTGTCATAACATAACCCACCAGTCCTACAGTCCTACTGTCATTACATAACCCACCAGTTCTACTGTCATTACATAACCCACCAGTCCTATAGTCCTACTGTCATAACATAACCCACCAGTCCTACTGTCCTACTGTCATTACATAACCCACCAGTCCTACTGTCATTACATAACCCACCAGTCCTACTGTCATTACATAACCCACCAGTCCTACTGTCATTACATAACCCACCAGTCCTACTGTCCTACTGTCATAACATAACCCACCAGTCCTACTGTCATTACATAACACAAAAGTCCTATAGTCCTACTGTCATTACATAACCCACCAGTCCTACAGTCCTACTGTCATAACATAACCCACCAGTCCTACTGTCATAACATAACCCACCAGTCCTACTGTCATTACATAACCCACCAGTCCTACTGTCATTACATAACCCACCAGTCCTATAGTCCTACTGTCATTACATAACACACCAGTCCTACAGTCCTACTGTCATAACATAACCCACCAGTCCTACTGTCATAACATAACCCACCAGTCCTATAGTCCTACTGTCATAACATAACCCACCAGTCCTACAGTCCTACTGTCATAACATAACCCACCAGTCCTACTGTCATAACATAACCCACCAGTCCTACAGTCCTACTGTCATAACATAACCCACCAGTCCTATAGTCCTAGTGTCATAACATAACCCACCAGTCCTACAGTCCTACTGTCATAACATAACCCACCAGTCCTACTGTCATAACATAACCCACCAGTCCTATAGTCCTACTGTCATAACATTACCCACCAGTCCTATAGTCCTACTGTCATAACATAACCCACCAGTCCTATAGTCCTACTGTCATAACATAACCCACCAGTCCTACAGTCATTACATAACACACCAGTCCTACAGTCCTACTGTCATAACATAACCCACCAGTCCTACAGTCCTACTGTCATAACATAACCCACCAGTCCTATAGTCCTACTGTCATAACATAACCCACCAGTCCTATAGTCCTACTGTCATAACATAACCCACCAGTCCTATAGTCCTACTGTCATAACATAACCCACCAGTCCTATAGTCCTACTGTCATAACATAACCCACCAGTCCTATAGTCCTACTGTCATAACATAACCCACCAGTCCTATAGTCCTACTGTCATTACATAACCCACCAGTCCTACTGTCATAACATAACCCACCAGTCCTATAGTCCTACAGTCATAACATAACCCACCAGTCCTATAGTCCTACTGTCATTACATAACCCACCAGTCCTATAGTCCTACTGTCATAACATAACCCACCAGTCCTATAGTCCTACTGTCATTACATAACCCACCAGTCCTATAGTCCTACTGTCATAACATAACCCACCAGTCCTACTGTCATAACATAACCCACCAGTCCTTTAGTCCTACTGTCATAACATAACCCACCAGTCCTACAGTCCTACAGTCATAACATAACCCACCAGTCCTATAGTCCTACTGTCATAACATAACCCACCAGTCCTTTAGTCCTACTGTCATTACATAACCCACCAGTCCTATAGTCCTACTGTCATAACATAACCCACCAGTCCTACAGTCCTACTGTCATAACATAACCCACCAGTCCTATAGTCCTACTGTCATAACATAACCCACCAGTCCTATAATCCTACTGTCATTACATAACACACCAGTCCTACAGTCCTACTGTCATAACATAACCCACCAGTCCTACTGTCATAACATAACCCACCAGTCCTATAGTCCTACTGTCATTACATAACACACCAGTCCTACAGTCCTACTGTCATAACATAACCCACCAGTCCTACTGTCATAACATAACCCACCAGTCCTACTGTCATTACATAACCCACCAGTCCTATAGTCCTACTGTCATTACATAACCCACCAGTCCTACTGTCATTACATAACCCACCAGTCCTACAGTCCTACTGTCATTACATAACCCACCAGTCCTACTGTCATTACATAACCCACCAGTCCTATAGTCCTACTGTCATTACATAACCCACCAGTCCTACAGTCCTACTGTCATAACATAACCCACCAGTCCTACAGTCCTACTGTCATAACATAACCCACCAGTCTTACTGTCATAACATAACCCACCAGTCCTATAGTCCTACTGTCATTACATAACCCACCAGTCCTACTGTCATTACATAACCCACCAGTCCTACAGTCCTACTGTCATTACATAACCCACCAGTCCTACTGTCATAACATAACCCACCAGTCCTATAGTCCTACTGTCATAACATAACCCACCAGTCCTATAGTCCTACTGTCATTACATAACCCACCAGTCCTATAGTCCTACTGTCATAACATAACCCACCAGTCCTACAGTCCTACTGTCATTACATAACCCACCAGTCCTACAGTCCTACTGTCATTACATAACCCACCAGTCCTATAATCCTACTGTCATTACATAACCCACCAGTCCTATAATCCTACTGTCATTACATAACCCACCAGTCCTACTGTCCTACTGTCATAACATAACCCACCAGTCCTACTGTCATAACATAACCCACCAGTCCTATAGTCCTACTGTCATTACATAACCCACCAGTCCTACAGTCCTACTGTCATAACATAACCCACCAGTCCTACAGTCCTACTGTCATTACATAACCCACCAGTCCTATAGTCCTACTGTCATAACATAACCCACCAGTCCTATAGTCCTACTGTCATTACATAACCCACCAGTCCTACTGTCATAACATAACCCACCAGTCCTACTGTCATAACCCACCAGTCCTACAGTCCTACAGTCATTACATAACCCACCACTCCAGTCTCTTTAGCCAGAGGTGACATACAGTGGCTGTCTCCCCAGCCTGCGGACTTCAAAACAAACGGTGTGCAGGGAATGACATTATTCTTCTCTCCATGTCCCCTCCATCCCTCCTCTCCTCACCACCTCCACTACACCGGCGACACAGGCGATGTCACAGCAACCCATGAGAACCGAGAAACAATTCTCCCTTTTTAGATGTCAGCAGTTTCCTTCTAACGTTATTCCATTCTGACTAGCACTCGGATGGTCATTACGCACGCACCCACCCACCCACCAGAACACACACACAGAGGCACGCACAGTAATACCGATAACGTAGAAAATACAAGGCTACCATACCTTTGTTCACTCTCCGCAGTATTTGACATCTGCATTTGAAAGAAAGAGCTATCATACTATCATCTCTCAGTGCGCGCTGGTACGACGCTTGTCGGAGGGCTCTGCTGGTGGTGTAGCGGATTCAGTGCGCGGGTATCTGTATTCCCCGCACATAGCAGGAGACAGAGAGCTTGTCTCAGCGGAGAACGGTTACGGTAGCCCACACTTATTTGCGAGCCGCTCCCGGCAGTGTAACGTAACAGTAACGGCAGATAGAAGCATCTATCCCTGCAGCAAGAACCGTGATGTATTCCGTTTCATCACCTCTCAATTCCGCCATGAAATTATATATTGTATCTTCTCTCGCTCGCATAAACAAAAATATACGCGTGGAATTGAACTGAAAGGCGTGCGCGTGAACCACTGATGAGAGCTTCAGGTAAAGAAAAATCTGGGATAATCTGTGCGTGCACCGTGCACACCCACCACCATCCGTTTAGTCGCGGGGTGTCTCGCTGATGTTGAGATGAACAGTCTGTGCTGTGATGAGGGAGGAAGGGAAGGTGGTGGGGTTTAAACTCTCAACTGTATAGCCTACTATGGCGGCTTGCTGCTGGTAGACAAGTCTACCACTACCTTGCTTTGGTCGACAGACAAACACTTTATGTTTTCCATCAATGGATTGTTTCCCTTCCTCTCTCCAAAGCCAGGGGGAGCAGCAGGGTTTCTGATGCTCTGTTCTGTTCTGTTAAACCAGGTGGTGGATGTTCTGTTCTCAACTCTACATTATCATGATGTTCTGTTCTCAACTCCACATTATAATGATGTTCTGTTCTCAACTCCACATTATAATGATGTTCTGTTCTCAACTCCACATTATCATGATGTTCTGTTCTGTTCTCAACTCCACATTATCATGATGTTCTGTTCTCAACACCACATTATCATGATGTTCTGTTCTGTTCTCAACTCCACATTACCATGATGTTCTGTTCTGTTCTCAACTCCACATTATCATGATGTTCTGTTCTCAACTCCACATTATCGTGATGTTCTGTTCTCAACTCCACATTATCATGATGTTCTGTTCTCAACTCCCCATTATTGTGATGTTCTGTTTTGTTCTCAACTCCACATTATCATAATATTCTGTTCCCAACACCACATTATCATAATGATATGTTCTGTTCTCAACTCCACATTATCATGATGTTATGTTCTCAACCCCACATTATCATGCTTTATGTTTTGTTCTCAACCCCACATTATCGTGATGTTCTGTTCTCAACTCCACATTATCGTGATGTTCTGTTTTGTTCTCAACACCACATTATCATGACATTCTGTTCTCAACTCCACATTATCATGATGTTTTGTTCTCAACTCCACATTATCATAATGGTCTGTTCCCAACACCACATTATCATAATGATCTGTTCTGTTCTCAACTCCACATTATCATGATATTATGTTTTGTTCTCAACCCCAAATTATCGTGATGTTCTGTTCTCAACTCCACATTATCGTGATGTTCTGTTTTGTTCTCAACACCACATTATTATGACTTTTTGTTCTCAACTCCACATTATCATAATGTTCTGTTCCCAATACCACATTATCATAATGTTCTGTTCCCAACCCCACATTATCATAATGATATGTTCTGTTCTCAACTCCACATTATCATGCTGTTTTGTTCTCAACCCCACATTATCATAATGTTCTGTTCCCAACACCACATTATCATAATGATCTGTTCTGTTCTCAACTCCACATTATCATGATGTTATGTTCTCAACTCCACATTATCATGATATTATGTTTTGTTCTCAACCCCACATTATCATGATGTTCTGTTCTCAACTCCACAGTATCATGCTGTTCTGTTCTCAACTCCACAGTATCATGCTGTTCTGTTCTCAACCCCACATTATCATGATGTTCTGTTCTCAACCCCACATTATCGTGATGTTCTGTTTTGTTCTCAACTCCACATTATCATGATGTTCTGTTCTGTTCTCAACTTCACATTATCATTCTGTTCTGTTCACAACTCCACATTATCACGATGTTCTGTTCTGTTCTCAACCCCACATTATTGTGATGTTCTGTTTTGTTCTCAACTCCACATTATCATGATGTTATGTTCTGTTCACAACTCCACATTATCACGATGTTCTGTTCTCAACACCACATTATCATGATGATCTGTTCTCAACTTCACATTATCGTGATGTTCTGTTCGCAACTCTACATTATCATAATGCTCTGTTCGCAACTCTACATTATCATAATGTTCTGTTCTGTTCTCAACACCACATTATCGTGACATTCTGTTTTGTTCTCAATGCCACATTATCATGATGTTCTGTTCTCAACTCCACATTATCGTGATGTTCTGTTCTGTTCTCAATGCCACATTATCATGATGTTCTGAACTCCACATTATCATAATGCTCTGTTCTGTTCTCAACTCAAACTTATCATGATGTTCTGTTCTCAACTCCACATTATCATGATGTAGAGTCAGATTGAGATAAGAGAGGTGTCATGGGGGGGTATTGTGTGTTTGTGTCTGTTTATTATGAAGATATACCGTCTGGTTTGTGTCATCTCTCTCTCCCTCTCTCTCTCTCTCTCTCTCTGTCTGTCTCTTTCTCTCTCCCTCTCTCTCTCTCCCTCTCTCTCTCTCTCCCTCTCTCTCTCTCTCTCATTCTCTCTCTCTCTGTGCTGATAAGCGAAAACAAGAGAGAGAGAGTCACATTCGAGCAGCCAAGCACAGCTACCCAAATGCAATTAATACTACAAATTTTCCCCTCTTGTCTTTCTCTACACACTCCATTACCCAGCAGAGTCCAGCTCTCCATTCAATTGAATAAAGTCACACATCTACATTTGTGTCTTCTGGGGTGGGGGGGATGAAATGAAAAATGACTTAGATTAGTTCCAGACTGTAAAAAAACGTTTGGAGATATCAATTACGATCCCATGCACCCATTTATTTACCCTTTGAAAGGATATCAAAATGCTGTGTTAAAAAGCACCGTTCTTAATGATGGATTTGATGTCAGTTAACACTTGAGTTTAAATAGCCTGTATGAAGTGAGGCTTCAAATAGTTTTTCATCTACATTTAAAAGAAGAAGAAAAAAATGTCATTAATGTTTATCATCTGAATACACAATGTTTGTCCTCAAGTTAACTTTCGTGAGCAATACATTCCATGAGTTTGAAATGTGCCAGACTCTTCAGCCATATTGGATGTCAGTCTAGTAGAATTAACTCTACCAAACCTGAACTAAATAGCCAGTGGGTATTTAGTTCAGTAACCATTTCAGCACATATTACAATGCAGCTGGTTGCATTATAGAGCATTATTCTGGTGGAATAGTACATTATAGAGTATTATTCTGGTGGAATAGTACATTATAGAGTATTACTCTGATGGAATAGTACATTATAGAGTATTATTCTGGTGGAATAGTACATTATAGAGTATTACTCTGGTGGAATAGTACATTATAGAGTATTACTCTGGTGGAATAGTACATTATAGAGTATTACTCTGGTGGAATAGTACATTATAGAGTATTACTCTGCTGGAATAATACATTATATAGTATTATTCTGGTGGAATAGTACATTAAAGAGTATTACTCTGGTGGAATAGTACATGACAGTATTACTCTGGTGGAATAGTACATGACAGTATTACTCTGTATTATTAACAGTAAGCATTAGGGTGGTCATGGCTACCACTTGTCTTCAGCTCTATATGGATGGTGATTGGCTGGGTGGTTTGGTGGGGGAGAAGCAGAACCTTCACTCTAAACTCAATAGTAAAACAATAGTGAGTGATATTCAGTATGTATCCCAGGATAGAAAACACAGGTCCTAGCAGAGAGTTGAAGTGATATTCAGTATGTATCCCAGGATAGAAAACACAGGTCCTAGCAGAGAGTTGAAGTGATATTCAGTATGTATCCCTGGATAGAAAACACAGGTCCTAGCAGAGAGTTGAAGTGATATTCAGTATGTATCCCTGGATAGAAAACACAGGTCCTAGCAGAGAGTTGAAGTGATATTCAGTATGTATCCCTGGATAGAAAACACAGGTCCTAGCAGAGAGTTGAAGTGATATTCAGTATGTATCCCAGGATAGAAAACACAGGTCCTAGCAGAGAGTTGAAGTGATATTCAGTATGTATCCCAGGATAGAAAACACAGGTCCTAGAAGAGAGTTGAAGTGCATTAGTCCATTAGCTGTGGAAGTTAAGATGACGAAACTGTCAGAGAAAGAATGAGGGAGAGAGAGAAAAACAGAGAGAGAGAGCGCTAGAGAGAGACAGAGACAGAGAGACACCGAGAGAGAGAAACACAGAGACAGAGACAGAGAGACACAGAGAGAGAGAAACAGAGAGAGAGAGAGAGAGCTATAGAGAGACAGAGACAGAGAGAAACACAGAGAGAGTGAGGGAGAGAGAGTGAGTGAGAGTGAGAGAGAGAGAGAGAGGAGGGAGAGGAGGGAGAGGTGGGAGAGGAGGGAGATGGGGAGAGAGAGAGAATGCGAGAGAGAGCGAGAGACAGAGACAGAGAGAGAGAGAGAGAGAGTCTGAAAGCCTCGTCATCATCTTCCTCTATTTGGACCTCTCTCCCCCCAAGGCCCGGATGGGATGGGCAGGAGGGAGGAGGAGAGGGGGAGGAGGGGGGAGGGCAGATTATTACCTCACCTGAACCTACTTCAACACCAGTACTACAGAGCCTACAGGATGAACAGACAGGATGAAGAGACAGGATGAACAGACAGGATGAACAGACAGGACGAACAGACAGGATGAACAGACAGGATGAACAGACAGGACGAACAGACAGGACGAACAGACAGGTTGAACAGACAGGACGAACAGACAGGACGAACAGACAGGTTGAACGGACAGGATGAACAGACAGGATGAACAGACAGGACGAACAGACAGGATGAACGGACAGTTACAGGATGAACAGACAGGATGAACAGACAGGATGAACGGACAGTTACAGGATGAACAGACAGGATGAACAGACAGGATGAACAGACAGGACGAACAGACAGGATGAACAGACAGGATGAACAGACAGGATGAACAGACAGGATGGACGGACAGTTACAGGATGAACAGACAGGATGAACAGACAGGATGAACGGACAGTTACAGGATGAACAGACAGGATGAACAGACAGCTACAGTGAATTGTATTTGGGCATAATGCAGAAGTATTACAGGAAGTTCATCATTCCATAGGATATCAATAACAATATCTGGGTTCTCTGGCAGATGACACAAAGGACATGTACGGTACATTCAAAAGTATTCAGACCCATTTCCCCTTTTTCCACATGTTGTTATGTTACAGCCTTATTATAAAATTTATTAAATTATGTTTTTCCTCATCGACCTATACACACAATACTCCATAACGACATCACAATACTCCATAAGGGCTTCACAATACTCCATAACGACATCACAATACTCCATAAGGGCTTCACAATACTCCATAATGCCATCACAATACTCCATAACGACATCACAATACTCCATAATGACATCACAATACTCCATAATGACATCACAATACTCCATAATGCCATCACAATACTCCATAATGCCATCACAATACTCCATAATGACATCACAATACTCCATAATGACATCACAAAACACCATAATGACATCACAATACTCCATAATGACATCACAAAACACCATAATGACAAAGCGAAAACAATTCTTTAGATTTTTTTGTTTTAGAATTAGAAAACAGTAATATCTTATTTACATAAGTATTCAGACCCTTTGCTATGAGACTGGAAATTGAGCTCAGGTGCATCCTGTTTCCATTGATCATCCTTGAGATGTTTCTACAACTTGATTGGAGTCCATCTGTGGTAAATTCAATTGATTTTTCAGGTCCTGACCTTAGTAAGATGTTATTTTCTATGGTAGAGTAGGTCAGGGCGTGACAGGGGGCGTTTTTCTATGTTTTATATTTCTATGTCCATGTTCTAGTTTTGTATTTCTATGTTGGTTTCTCCAATTAGAGGCAACTGGTCCTCGTTGTCTCTAATTGGAGATCATACTTAAGTAGGGTTTTTTTCCACCTGGGTTTGTGGGAGATTGTTTTTGAGTACATATATGTTTACTCTGCGTCACGGTTTGTTGTTTTTGTCATTCAGTTTATTTATATGTATTGCATAGTTTCACAATGTAAATAAAATGTGGAACGACACACACGCTGCACTTTGGTCCGCTCCTTCCTACGACAACCGTGACATGATTGGACATGATTTGTAAAAGGCACACATCTGTCTATATAAGGTCCCACAGTTGACAGTGCATGTCAGAACAAAAACCAACCAATGAGGAAATATGGAAAAAGACAGTACTAGGCTATATATATCTCTGCTCCAGGGGACCAGTACTAGACTATATATCTCTGCTCCAGGGGACCAGTACTAGACTATATATCTCTACTCCAGGGGACCAGTACTAGACTATATATCTCTGCTCCAGGGGACCAGTACTAGACTATATTATCTCTCTCCAGGGGACCAGTACTAGACTATATATCTCTGCTCCAGGGGACCCAGTACTAGACTATATATCTCTGCTTCCAGGGACAGTACTAGACTATATATCTCTGCTCCAGAAGGGGACCAGTACTAGACTATATATCTCTGCTCCAGGGGACCAGTACTAGACGATATATCTCTGCTCCAGGGGGACCAGTACTAGACTATATATCTCTGCTCCAGGGACCAGTACTAGGCTATATATATCTCTGCTCCAGGGGACCAGTAGCTAGACTATAGTATCTCATGCTCCAGGGGACCAGTACTAGACTATATATCTCTGCTCCGGGGACCAGTACTAGACTAATATCTCTGCTCCAGGGGACCAAGTACTAGGATTCTATATATCTCTGCTCCAGGGGACCAGTACTAGACTATATATCTCTGCTCCAGGGACCAGTACTAGACTTATATATCTCTACTCCAGGGGACCAGTACTAGGCTATATATATCTCTGCTCCAGGGGACCAGTACTAGACTATATATCTCTGCTCCAGGGGACCAGTACTAGACTATATATCTCTGCTCCAGGGGACCAGTACTAGACTATATATATCTCTGCTCCAGGGGACCAGTACTAGACTATATATCTCTACTCCAGGGGACCAGTACTAGGCTATATATATCTCTGCTCCAGGGGACCAGTACTAGACTATATATCTCTGCTCCAGGGGACCAGTACTAGACTATATATCTCTGCTCCAGGGGACCAGTACTAGACTATATATCTCTGCTCCAGGGGACCAGTACTAGACTATATATCTCTGCTCCAGGGGACCAGTACTAGACTATATATCTCTACTCCAGGGGACCAGTACTAGGCTTATATCTCTCTGCTCCAGGGACCAGTACTAACTATATCTCTGCTCCAGGGGACCATACTAGACTATAGATCTCTGCTCCAGGGGGACCATTAACTAGACTATATATCTCTGCTCCAGGGGACCAGTACTAGACTATATATCTCTACTCCAGGGGACCAGTACTAGGCTATATATATCTCTGCTCCAGGGGACCAGTACTAGACTATATATCTCTGCTCCAGGGGACCAGTACTAGACTATATATCTCTGCTCCAGGGGACCAGTACTAGACTATATATCTCTGCTCCAGGGACCAGTACTAGACTATATATCTCTGCTCCAGGGACCATACTAGACTATAATATCTCTGCTCCAGGGGACCAGTACTAGACTATATATCTCTGCTCCAGGGGACCAGTACTAGACTATATATCTCTGCTCCAGGGGACCAGTACTAGACTATATCTCTCTGCTCCAGGGGACCAGTACTAGACTATATATCCTCTGCTCCAGGGGACCAGTACTAGACATAATATCTCTAGGCTCTCCAGGGGACCAGTACTAGACTATATATCTCTGCTCCAGGGGACCAGTACTAGACTATATATTCTGCTCCAGGGGACCAGTACTAGACTATATATCTCTGCATCAGGGGACCAGTACTAGACTAGATAGCTCTGCTCCAGGGTACCAGTACTAGACTATATTCTCTGCTCCAGGGGAACCAGTACTAGACTATATATCCTCTGCTCCAGGGGACCCAGTACTAGACTAGATAATCTCTGCTCCAGGGGACCAGTACTAGCTATATATCCTGCTCCAGGGGACCATACTAGACTAATATCTCTGCTCCAGGGGACCAGTACTAGGACTATATATCTCTGCTCCAGGGACCGTACTGAACTATATATCTCTGCTCCAGGGGACCAGTACTAGACTATATATCTCTGCTCCAGGGGACCATTACTAGACTATATATCTCGGCTCCAGGGGACCAGGTACTAGGACTATATAGCTCTGCTCCAGGGGACCAGTACTGAGACTATATATCTCTGCTCCAGGGACCAGTACTAGACTATATATCTCTGCTCCAGGGGGACCAGTACTAGACTATAGTATCTCTGCTCCAGGGGACCAGTACTAGACTATATATCTCTGCTCCAGGGGACCAGTACTAGACTATATATCTGCTCCATGGGACCAGTACTAGACTATAATCTCTGCTCCAGGGGACCAGTTACTAGACTATATATCTCTGCTCCAGGGGACCAGTACTAGACTATATATCTCTGCTCCAGGGACCAGTACTAGGCTATATATCTCTGCTCCAGGGGACCAGTACTAGACTATTATCTCTGCTCCAGGGGACCAGTACTAGACTATATATCTCTGCTCCAGGGGACCAGTACTAGACTATATTCTCTGCTCCAGGGGACCAGTACTAGACTATATATCTCTGCTCCAGGGGACCAGTACTAGACTATATATCTCTGCTCCAGGGGACCGTACTAGACTATATATCTCTGCTCCAGGGGACCAGTACTAGACTATATATCTCTGCTCCAGGGCCAGTACTAGACTATATATCTCTGCTCCAGGGGACCATACTAGACTATATATCTCTGCTCCAGGGGACGTACTAGACTATATATCTCTGCTCCAGGGGACCAGTACTAGACTATATCTCTCTGCTCCAGGGGACCAGTACTAGACTATATCTCTCTGCTCCAGGGGACCAGTACTAGACTATATATCTCTGCTCCAGGGGACCAGTACCAGACTATATATCTCTGCTCCAGGGGACCAGTACTAGACTATATATCTCTGCTCCAGGAGACCAGTACTAGACTATATATCTCTGCTCCAGGGGACCAGTACTAGACTATATCTCTCTGCTCCAGGGGACCAGTACTAGACTATATATCTCTGCTCCAGGAGACCAGTACTAGACTATATATCTCTGCTCCAGGAGACCAGTACTAGACTATATATATCTGCTCCAGGGGACCAGTACTAGGCTATATATATCTCTGCTCCAGGGGACCAGTACTAGACTATATATCTCTGCTCCAGGGGACCAGTACTAGACTATATATCTCTGCTCCAGGGGACCAGTACTAGACTATATATCTCTGCTCCAGGAGACCATACTAGACTAGATATCTCTGCTCCAGGGGACCATTACTAGACTATATATCTCTGCTCCAGGGGTACCAGTACTAGACGATATCTCTCTGCTCAGGGGACCATTACTAGACTATATCTCTCTGCTCCAGGGGACCAGTACTAGACTATATCTCTCTGCTCCAGGGGACCATACTAGACTATATATCTCTGCGCCAGGAGACCAGATCCTAGACTATATATCTCTGCTCCAGGGACCAGTACCAACTATATATCTCTGCTCCAGGGGACCAGTACTAGACTATATATCTCTGCTCCAGGGGACCAGTACTAGACTATATAGCTCCTGCTCCAGGGGACCAGTACTAGACTATATATATCTGCTCCAGGGGACCAGTACTAGACTATATATCTCTGCTCCAGGGGACCATACTAGACTATATATCTCTGCTCCAGGGGACCAGTACTAGACTATATATCTCTGCTCCAGGGGACCAGTACTAGACTATATCTCTGCTCCAGGAGACCAGTACTAGACTATATCTCTCTGCTCCAGGGGACCAGTACTAGACTATATATCTCTGCTCCAGGGGACCAGTACTAGACTATATTCTCATGCTCCAGGGACCAGTACTAGACTATATATCTCTGCTCCAGGGGACCAGTACTAGACTATATATCTCTGCTCCAGGGGACCAGTACTAGACTATAATATATCTGCTCCAAGAGGGACAGTACTAGACTATATTATCTCTGCTCTAGGAGACCAGTACTAGACTATATATCTTCTGCCTCCAGGGGACCAGTACTAGGCTATATATATCTATGCTCCAGGGGACCGTACTGATATATATCTCTGCTCCAGGGGGAACAGTATAGGACTATCGCTATGCTCCAGGGGACCAGTACTAGACTATAGTATCTCGTTACTCCAGGGACCAGTACTAGACTATATATCTCTGCTCCAGGGGACCAGTACTAGACTATATCTCTCTGCTCCAGGGGACCAGTACTAGACTATATCTCTCTGCTCCAGGGGACCAGTACTAGACTATATATCTCTGCTCCAGGAGACCAGTACTAGACTATATCTCTCTGCTCCAGGGACCAGTACGAGACTATATATCTCTGCTCCAGGGACCGTACAGACTATATATCTCTGCTCCAGGGGACCAGTACTAGA
>NW_021822738.1:0-35194 GCF_901001165.1 Salmo trutta
TAGCGGCGCTCTCTCTCTCTAGCGGCGCTCTCTCTCTCTCTCGCCGCGCGCTCTCGCGCTCTCTCTCTCTCTCGCGGCGCTCTCTCGCTCTCTCGCGGCGCTCTCTCTCTCTCGCGGCGCTCTCTCTCTCTCTCGCGGCGCTCTCTCTCTCTCTCGCGGCGCTCTCTCTCTCTCTCGCGGCGCTCTCTCTCTCTCCGCGGCGCTCTCTCTCTCTCTCGCGGCGCTCTCTCTCTCTCGCGGCGCTCCCTCTCTCTCGCGGCGCTCTCTCTCTCTCGCGGCGCTCTCTCTCTCTCGCGGCGCTCTCTCTCTCTCGCGGCGCTCTCTCTCTCTCGCGGCGCTCTCTCTCTCTCTCGCGGCGCTCTCTCTCTCTCTCGCGGCGCTCTCTCTCTCGCGGCGCTCTCTCTCTCTCTCGCGGGCTCTCTCTCTCTCGCGGCGCTCTCTCTCTCTCGCGGCGCTCTCTCTCTCTCGCGGCGCTCCCTCTCTCTCGCGGCTCTCTCTCTCTCGCGGCGCTCTCTCGCAGCTCTCTCTCTCTCTCTCTCTCTCGGGGCTCTCTCTCTCTCTCTCTCTCGCTGCTCTCTCTCTCTCGCGGCTCTCTCTCTCGCGGCGCTCTCTCTCTCTCGCGGCTCTCTCTCTCTCGCGGTGCTCTCTCACGGCGCTCTCTCTCTCGCGGTTCTCTCTCTCTCGCGGCACTCTCTCACGGCGCTCTCTCTCTCGCGGCTCTCTCTCTCTCTCGCGCGGCTCTCTCTCTCTCTCTCGCGGCGCTCTCTCTCTCTCTCGCGGCGCTCTCTCTCTCTCTCGCGGCGCTCTCTCTCTCTCTCGCGGCTCTCTCTCGCGGCGCTCTCTCTCTCTCTCGGCGCTCTCTCTCGCGGCGCTCTCTCTCTCTCGCGGCGCTCTCTCTCGCTCGCGGCGCTCTCTCTCGCGGCGCTCCCTCTCTCTCGCGGCTCTCTCTCTCTCGCGGCGCTCTCTCGCAGCGCTCTCTCTCTCTCTCGCGGGGCTCTCTCTCTCGCTGGGCTCTCTCTCTCGCTGGGCTCTCTCTCTCTCTCGCGGCTCTCTCTCTCGCGGCTCTCTCTCTCGCGGCTCTCTCTCTCGCGGCGCTCTCTCTCTCTCTCGCGGCGCTCTCTCTCTCTCTCGCGGCTCTCTCTCTCTCGCGGCTCTCTCTCTCTCGCGGCTCTCTCTCTCTCGCGGCGCTCTCTCTCTCTCGCGGCGCTCTCTCTCTCTCGCGGCTCTCTCTCTCTCTCTCGCGGCACTCTCTCACGGCGCTCTCTCTCTCGCGGTTCTCTCTCTCTCGCGGCACTCTCTCGCGGCTCTCTCTCTCGCGGCTCTCTCTCTCGCGGCTCTCTCTCTCGCGGCTCTCTCTCTCGCGGCGCTCTCTCTCTCTCTCGCGGCGCTCTCTCTCTCTCTCGCGGCGCTCTCTCTCTCTCTCGCGCGCTCTCTCTCGCGGCGCTCTCTCTCTCTCTCGCGGCGCTCTCTCTCTCTCTCGCGGCGCTCTCTCTCTCTCGCGGCGCTCTCTCTCTCTCTCGCGGCGCTCTCTCTCTCTCTCGCGGCGCTCTCTCTCTCTCTCTCGCGGCGCTCTCTCTCTCTCTCTCGCGGCGCTCTCTCTCTCTCTCGCGGCGCTCTCTCTCTCTCTCGCGGCGCTCTCTCTCTCTCTCGCGGCGCTCTCTCTCTCTCTCTCACGGCGCTCTCTCTATCGCGGCGCTCTCTTGCGGCGCTGTCCCTCTCTCTCGGCGCTCTCTCTCTCGCGGCGCTCTCTATCGAGGCGCTCCCTCTCGCGGCGCTCTCTCTCTCGCGGCGTTCTCTCTCTCTCGCGGCTCTTTCTCTCGCGGCTCTCTCTCTCTCGCGGCTCTCTCTCACGGCTCTCTTTCGCTCTCTCTCTCTCTCGCGCGCTCTCTCTCACGGCTCTCTCTCGCTCTCTCTCTCTCGCTCTCTCTCTCTCGCTCTCTCTCTCTCGCTCTCTCTCTCTCGCTCTCTCTCTCTCTCACGGCTCTCTTTCGCTCTCTCTCTCTCTCTCGCGCGCTCTCTCTCACGGCTCTCTCTCGCTCTCGCTCTCTCTCTCTCGCTCTCTCTCTCTCTCTCTCGGCGCTCTCTCTCTCGCGCGGCGCTCTCTCTCTCTCGCGGCGCTCTCTCTCTCTCTCGCGGCGCTCTCTCTCTCTCTCGCGGCGCTCTCTCTCTCTCTCGCGGCGCTCTCTCTCTCTCTCGCGGGGCTCTCTCTCTCTCGCGGCCCTCTCTCTCTCTCGCCTCACTCTCGCTCTCTCTCGCGGCTCTCGCTCTCTCTCGCCTCACTCTCGCTCTCTCTCGCGGCGCTCTCTCTCTCTCGCGGCGCTCTCTCTCTCTCTCGCGGGGCTCTCTCTCTCTCGCGGCTCTCTCTCTCTCTCGCGGCTCTCGCTCTCTCTCGCCTCACTCTCGCTCTCTCTCGCGGCTCTCGCTCTCTCTCGCCTCACTCTCGCGCTCTCTCGCGGCGCTCTCTCGCGGCGCTCTCTCGCGGCGCTCTCTCGCTCTCTCTCTCGCGGCGCTCTCTCGCTCTCTCTCGCGGCGCTCTCTCGCTCTCTCTCTCGCGGCACGCTCTCTCTCTCTCGCTCTCGCGGCGCTCTCTCTCGCTCTCTCTCTCTCGCGGCGCTCTCTCGCTCTCTCTCTCGCGCCGCTCTCTCTCTCGCGGCGCTCTCTCGCTCTGTCTCTCGCGCCGCTCTCTCTCTCGCGGCGCTCTCTCATTCTCTCTCTCGCGGCGCGCTCTCTCTCTCTCGCTCTCGCGGCGCGCTCTCTCTCTCTCGCTCTCGCGGCGCGCTCTCTCGCTCTCGCGGCGCTCTCTCTCTCTCTCTCGTGGCACTCTCTCTCTCTCTCTCGCGGCGCTCTCTCTCTCGCGGCGCTCTCTCTCTCGCAGCGCTCTCTCTCTCGCGGCGCTCTCTCTCTCTCTCTCTTTCTCTCTCTCTCTCGCGGCGCTCTCTCTCTCTCGCGGCGCTCTCTCTCTCTCTCTCGCGGCGCTCTCTCTCTCTCTCTCGCGGCGCTCTCTCTCTCTCTCTCGCGGCGCTCTCTCTCTCTCTCTCGCGGCGCTCTCTCTCTCGCGGCGCTCTCTCTCTCGCGGCGCTCTCTCTCTCTCTCGCGGCGCTCTCTCTCTAACTCGCGGCGCTCTCTCTCTCTCTCGCGGCGCTCTCTCTCTCTCTCGCGGCTCCCTCTCTCTCTCTCGCGGCTCGCTCTCTCTCTCTCGCGGCGCTCTCTCTCTCTCGCGGCGCTCTCTCTCTCTCGCGGCGCTCCGAGACAGGATTGTGTCGAGGCACAGATCTGGGGAAGAATACCAAAAAACTGTCTACATCATTGAAGATCCCCAGGAACACAATGGCTTCCATCATTCTTAAATGGAAGAATTTTGGAACCACCAAGACTCTTCCTAGAACTGGCCGCCTGGCCAAACTGATCTATTGGGGGAGAAGGGTCTTAGGGAGGTGACCAAGAACCCGAGTTCCTCTGTGGAGATGGGAGATCCTTCCAGAAGGACAACCATCTCTGCAGCACTCCACCAATCAGGCCTTTATGGTAGACTGGCCATAAGGAAGCTGCTCCTTAGTAAAAGGCACCTAACATTTCTAAAAACCTGTTTTTGCTTTGTCATTATGGGGTATTGTGTGTGGATTGAGGGTAAAAAAACGATTCAATCAATTTTAGAATGACGTTGTAACATAACAAAATGTGGAAAATGTCCAGGGGTCTGAGTGCTTTCCGAATGCACTGTATATAGATGGATTTCAGAATTGACCTGGATGAATCCATTGAAGGGTTTAAGTAAACTGTCTGAAGTATTTGTATATTGGCGTACATTAATAGTCAAGATATTGAGTTTCTTAAACAAAGGTGCAGATGGAGCCAGGTAATTAGAGGTGGTGGCTAGTCTTGCAAATGTCTTTTGTATGGTAAGTAATGTGTGTAGGTAGGAGGCATATGATTAAATTAAGCCATAGTATAGAGTCAGGAAGCAAGCCTGATGAACCAACCCACTAATCTTTCTGATGATACCAACAGATTTCATCACTGCTGCAAACAAATTGAATATGATCTTTCCAGGATAACTTTTCATCAATTAAAACTCTGAGGAATCTAGTGGATGAGGAATCTAGTGGATGTGACTAATTGAGTTTCTGGCTCTTTTTGTACAACATTTCTGGTAGATGCACAGTCATTTGCGTAAACATAACAATATAGCCAATTATATGTATAATTATAAAAACTGTAATCATGAAATTTAGAAAGTAATATATATGATCAACAGTGTCTGGAGTAGTTTTCTCCAAAAACCATATTGGTGCGACGTTCCTGTGCTAGAGCATACTGAAATTGATTTCAACCAAATTAAAATGGAAAACTACATGGAGGATTGAAGGAAACATGGCGGCTGGAGTTTGGGTGGTTTTGGCCTCATTATGAATATCATGCATATCATAACTATGAAAAGCAAATACATTTTGTATTAACTGGACTGAGAGGCTGCCGAGATTAGTGAAGTATTTATTTTTGGGGGAAATGTGGTGATGTGTCCAGATTGGGGTTTATAACAAGGAACTGTCGTGACTTGACTTTCATTAATCTGATGACTGTTATTTAATCCACTAACTATGTTTAATTGTTACTCGATTTAAATGAATCATGTAACAATTAACTCATTAGCATTTGGGGCACCACGGAAGAAGTTGTTTAATGAGTTACAATCTCCCAAATTAAACTCAAGAAGATATGTTATTGGTAAGGCACTTATTAATCATAACCTTCTATCAGTTTTATTCTGAACAGTTGCAACCTTGGATCTGCAAGAACATCGGCCCTGCTGATTATTCAGTACTACACATTGGTTTAATCATTTATTTACCGATTAACTAAATAATACAACAGAATAAACATACACACTTACATGAGAAAAAAGTAAAGCCCTTCTTACATCAGCTGATATCTCAAAGTGCTGTACAGAAACCCAGCCTAAAACCCCAAACAGCAAGCAATGCAATGTGGAAGCACGGTGGCTAGGAAAAACTCCCTAGAAAGGCCAGAACCTAGGAAGAATCCTAGAGAGGAACCAGGCTATGAGTGGTGGCCAGTCCTCTTCTGGCTGTGCCGGGTGGAGATTTTAACAGAACATGGCCAAGATGTTCAAATGTTCATAAATGACCAGCTGGGTTTAATAATAATAATCACAGTGGTTGTCGAGGGTGTAACAGGTCAGCACCTCAGTAGTAAATATCAGTTGGCTCTTCATAGCCGATCATTCAGAGTATCTCTTCAACTCTCTAGAGACCGCAGGAGCGGTAAACAGCAGGTCTGGGACAGGGAGCACGTCTGGTGAACAGGTCAGGGTTCCATAGCCGCAGGCAGAACAGTTGTAACTGGAGCAGTAGCACGACCAGGTGGACTGGGGACAGCAAGCAGTCATCAGGCCAGGTAGTCCTGAGGCATGCTCCTAGGGCTCAGGTCCTGAGAGAGAAAGAGAATACTTAAATTCATACAGGACACCGGATAAGACAGGAGAAATACTCCAGATATAACAGACTGACCTTAGCCCCGTGACTCAAACTATTGCAGCATAAATACTGGAGGCTGGGACAGGAGGGGTCGGGAGACACTGTGGCCCCATCCGGCGATACCCCTGGACGGGCCCAAACAGGCAGGATATAACCCCACACACTTTGCCAAAGCACAGCCCCTACACCACTAGAGGGATATCCTCAACCACCAACTTAACATCCTGAGACCAGCCCGAGTATAGCCCACGAAGATCTCCCCCGCGGCACAAACACAAGGGGGGGCGCCATCCTGGACAGGAACATCACGTCAGTGACTCAACCCACTCAAATGACGCGCCCCTCGGGACGGCATGGAAGAGCACCAGTAAGCCAGTGACTCAGCCCCTGTAATAGGGTTTGAGGCAGAGAATCCCAGTGGAGAGAGGGGAACCGGCCAGGCAGAGACAGCAAGGGCGGTTCGTTGCTCCGGTGTCTTTCCGTTCACCTTCACACTCCTGGGCCGGACTACACTCAATCATAGGACCTACTGAAGCGATGAGTCTTCAATAAAGACTTAAAGGTTGAGACCGAGTCTGGGTCTCTCACATGGGTAGGCAGACCATTCCATAAAATTGGAGCTCTATAGGAGAAAGCCCTGCCTCCAGCTGTTTGCTTAGAAATTCTAGGGACAGTAAGGAGGCCTGCGTCTTGTGTCCGTAGTGTACGTGTAGGTATGTACGGCAGGACCAAATCGGAAAGATAGGTAGGAGCAAGCCCATGTAACTCTTTGTAGGTTTGCAGTTAAACTTTGAAATCAATCCTAGCCTTAACAGGAAGCTAGCCAGAGGCTAGCACTGGAGTAATATGATCACATTTTTTGGTTCTAGTCAAGATTCTAGCAGCTGTGTGTAACACTAACAGAAGTTTTTTAGTGCTTTATCCGGGTAACTGGAAAGTAGAGCATTGCAGTAGTCTAACCTAGAAGTGACAAAAGCATGGATACATTTTTCTGCATTTTTGGACAGAAAGTTTCAGATTTTTGCAATGTTATGTAGATGGAAAAAACCTGTCCTTGGAACGGTCTTGATATGTTTGTCAAAAGAGAGATCAAGGCCCAGAGTGACGCCGAGGTCCTTCAGTTTTATTTGAGATGTCTGTACAACCTTCAACCATCTTTGTCCGAGTTTAAAAGTAGAATATTTTCCGACATCCACCTCCTTATGTCTGAAACACAGGCTTCCAGGGAGGGCAGTTTTGGGTCTTCACTATGTTTCATCGAAATGTACAGCTGTGTGTTGTCCGCAAAGCAGTAAAAGTTAACATTTGTTTCCTAATGACATCACCAAGAGGTAAAATATGTAGTGAAATCAATAGTGGTCCTAAAATGGAGCCTTGAGGAACACCAAAATGTACAGTTGATTTGTCAGAAGACAAACCATCCACAGAGACAAACTAATATCTTTCCGACAGAAAAGATCTAAACCAGGCCAGAACTTGTCCGTGTAGACCAATTTGCGTTTCCAATCCAAAAGAATGTGGTGATCGATGGTATCAAAAGCAGTACTTAGGTCTAGGAGCATGAGGACAGATGCAGAGCCTTGGTCTGATGCCCTTAAAAGGTAATTTTACCACCTTCACGAGTGCAGTTTGTGCTATGATTGGGTTTTAAACCAGACTGAAGCGTTTCATATACATTGTTTGTCTTCAGGAAGGCAGCGAGTTGCTGCGCAACAGCTTTTTCAATTTTTTTGAGAGGAATGGGAGATTTGATAAGGCCAATAGTTTTTAAAAGTATTTTCTGGGTCAAGGTTTGGCTTTTTCAAGAAATGCTTTATTATGGCCACTTTTAGTGAGTTTGGTACACATCTGGTGGATAGGGAGCCATTTATTATGTTCAACATAGGAGGGCCAAGCACACGGTTGAGCGTTCCTACAGCATTTCCTTCCAAAAGCCGTGAGAAAATTGTCCGGCTGCAGGGACAGTGCGAGGGGATTTATACCACTATCTGTACTTATTGGTGGCACAGATGCTGTTTCATCCTTTCCTACACTTAAATTACCCTTGCCTAACGATTGCGTCTGAAGCTGGGCTTGCAGCACAGCTATCCTCGCCGTAAGGTGATCGTTCTCCTGTATGAGTACAGCGACTGCAATTAGAAGGCATGATGTTAATGTTACTACTTAGCTTCGGCTGGTGGTCTTGACGAACCACGTCCAGATAAAGCATCCGGGGTGAAAAAGTTGAATGAAAAAAGTTGAGCGAGGGGGGGAAAACAATTCAAATATAAAACGGTAATTAAAAAGTAAAAACCTTTAAGTTGGCAGGTAACAAAGTAAGGTTAGCAACAGTCCCTAGTGGGCTGACAATATGACAGCTTGTTGCAACTTAACGTTTGAGGGGAGAGGGAAAGAGACACTTATCATACATTTGGAAACTACGCTCACAGTAACCTTTTACTTTGCACACAAACCACCACACGTTGGGAATAAGAAATTAGTCTATTTATATGTCTGAATGCCGTTGTTCGTCATCCTTCTCTGTTGAAACCAAACCTTCTTGAAAGGGGTTTTTGTTAGCCGTTCCTGTTGGCAACTTGTACACGATCTGATTGTCCACCAGAGGTCACAATGTCCTTCTTAGTTGTCCGGTCTCCAATGGGCTGTTAGCTTCTTAGCTGTACTAGTGATTATCTGAGGGGATTTTCTCATAGTCAAAGTTCCAAACTCACTTTACATGCGCAGCTTCAGACTGGCGGTGTCCTGGTCTGGTAAGTTCATTTTCCTCACCTCGTTGAGTTTGAGTTTCTAACCATTTCAACGTGTGGACCACGGAAGGTGAGTTTATTTCTTCACCTCGTGTTGGTTCAATATTTCAACCATTTCCCACATGTAGCTAACGTTCCATGCTTTTCTGGTCTGGTATGTTAATTCTTAACTCCTCCTTTATATACTCTGGTAAAAAGGGGCGTTAGATCATGTCAGGATAATGTATCTCGGGGCGTGGCTACTTACTGGTGCAAAGATTCATCAAAACTATGATCTCGCTAGAAAACTAAAACCACATCCCTGTCTTAACAAAAATAGTTTAATCATTCTTCATTTTGTGTTCACATCAGATTGCAACTTTGTCAAGTTTACATCAATGTTTTCGTTATAACATTTTTAATGACATCATAAAATATAAATTCGTTTTCCACATCTACACTTTGACCATTTCCCACATTCGCATGTTAGAAATATTTGTTCCAATGTTCACTTTTTGGATGTTAGAGTTTTTGGCTGGCAAAAGTCTTTTGTAGACGGACATTCCGATCCCAATACTAGAGACCCAGAGATTTCTCTCTTGCTTGATTTACTACCGGGTGTGAGGTGTAAAAAGTCTCCCCCTTCACCCATTGCCAAGCTGATCTGACCCATTGTGATTGTCATGTGTAGTCATGACAGAACTGAGGATTGTGGCGCGAGATAAGACCTTGTGTTAGGCCTCTGTCAGTAAACGGCATTTATAGTAGACATTTTATGTAATGTAGCCTTCTATATTAGACCATAAATCTAATATAGATCTAAATTTAATAAGTCTGTCTTAGCTCTCATATCTGTCAGTGTAGACCAGTCAAGTTGTCAGGGGCAGGAAGGATGGTCACAACAATGTTGTATTTAGAGAACAGAAAATAGGCCGAATGCTGACCAAAGCTGCCAGGCATATGTTAAAAATAAAACATTTAAGCACATTGTTTCCAGGCAACATGATTTGTGAGAGAGGAATCAGAAGAGACAACTGGAGGGTATGGAGAAATGGAGCTTAAGACAGGCTTAGTTTTTGGTCCCTTTATGACCAAGGACTGCTAATTACCAAACAGTGTTTTGAAATCCACTTGATGTGGAAAATGGGCGCGAAAGCGTGTTACCTGGCAAAGTCAAACTGAAGGACGTCTACTTCAAAAACATTATCTAATTCTCTTTTTGTTAGCTTTTTCTCTCATGCTCTCCTTTGAATTATAACACCCGAATTATAGAGCACTTCAGAGTATTTCTCTGGGTTGTTTATCAGGTTGCAGTTTGAAGTTCAAAGGAGATTTGGGTCCACATTGAGACACTTTTTTTCGTTATCCGAAGCAAAAAAGAAAGGTTCGAAGGGGGAGTCTTGGGGATCCCCACTGTCTGTCTGAAAGCTCTCTTCTTACCTTACTGATTGCTTGGAGCTTATTATGGAAGTCAATCGTCTCTTCACATTTACAGATAGTTACATCTATGTTTACAGCTCATGTCCACTGCTAGGTGTAATGATTGCTTTCACAGATATGAACACGGGCCTCCAGAAGATAGGAGTGTGGGTTGTAGAGACTTTGTTGAGGGAAGTGCACAGGTCAATGAGAGAATACAGTAGAACGTCTGTGGGGATTCTTCCTGATGGTATGAGCCTTATGGTCCATGTTAAGTCTTACTTTTTAATTGGGCTCATCCCATTTATCTAATCGGTGACTTTTTTTGTGTGTTATCTGCGTGAGTGAATACATGTGCGAGGTTTTCTGTTTATCTTGATATTTAAAAAAAAAAAATTGGCAGTTAATTTTTTCACATTTTGCACCATATTTCTCTCTTGGCCAGTCTAACAGTGGAGTACCAGATACCAAGAAGGTCACTGTGAGGGAAAGGAAATGGATCACCAGAGTTGTTTCCATAACCACCAATAGCAAGTTGCACCATCCATCTAAAATGTGCCATAACACGGCAGTAACCAATCAGCAGCCTTTCATGCTCCTCCGTTGGAGACTAATGGAACAATGGAGAATTTAAAACATTTAAACAAGGCGAAGAGAGACTCCCTCTCACTTCATTTGCATTTTAATTATAAATCGCATAATTACAACGAGTAAGGTATCACACCAGCCTCTCTCTCTCTCTCCCTCTTCCTCCCAGCTTTGCTTCATAGGTTAGAAGAACTCTAACTCCAAGTATTTCTTTAGGGTAGATAAATAAATAGGGGGAGGGGGAAAACAGCAGACTGCGGCACGGCAAAGGTTAAAGCAGCATTACTATTAGCTCCCTCCTGGCAACTTGATGTGCAGGAGATGGATATATAGCTACGCTCTACAGTCATGTCTGTTCAGAGTGCTTCTATGGCCGCTGTCATCTTTAATCAGGAGAAGGTTGGTGTGTTAAGGACTCGTAAAGCTCAACACTATTTGTCTTTGTCAGGAAATCCTGTCATTTTGGAAAAAGTTATTCTTACATGTGGTGTTTGACTGAGCCTATGTGATTGTATGTGAGCTTACAGCTGTGTTTGTCTGCCCTTACAATTGCACACAGTTAGGTGTTCTGTTGTGAGTGTAGCTCTAATTGATCCTACTGGAACTGTGAGCAAGGATTCAGACCTGTGACTTAATGAGAGTACAGATAGCGAGGCCTCAGACCTGTGACTTAATTAGACAGACAGCGAGGCTTCAGATCTGTGACTTAATGAGAGGGGACTAGGTCACACGGCAGCTGGCCAGCTTTGAGGGGAAGCAGGGAGGGGAGAGGGTTGGGATATAAGATGTGATGGAGCCAAAGAAGGGGGGAGTGAAATCTAGGTTTAATGCCATGGCAGCCATCTGGGGGCTATAGAAAGCCAGATAAAGGGGGTTGAGTTGGAGGTATACTGAGGGAGAGAAAGGTGGAGATCTCTGGGTAGGGAGTCAGTGATATGGAGCCAGATAATGATATAGTATCAGTAGGGCTGTCTACACGGTTCTCGTAGGGCTTTTGTCTGAGTGGCTCTTAATCCATTTCTCCTGCCTGCAGCTCTGCAGCCCCGGCTCTGCAGCCCCGGCTCTGCTCTGACACTCCTTGCCTCTGGTCTTTGTGTGTCTGGGGGATCAGGGCAGCTCTGTGCTGAGCTGGCTGGACAGACACAGCTCAGCTTATATGCACCACAACCACCACGTGTTTTTGTCAGAGCTGTACATGTCTGTCATACAGGTGCTGTATGTTACTCTTCCGACTGTCAATCCTACCTGGAACTGCACTCCATATGTGTTGTATTCTCTTTTCCTTAAGGCCAGTATCTCTTCCTGTCTTTATTTACTGTAGCCATCACACTACATTATCTTCTCTCCAATCTCTCTTACCTTAGCCTGTTACTCTTACCTTTTGATTCCTCTATCTGGTAATCAAGTTATCCCTTTCCTCTTCCCTGTATGTCACCTGTTCCGTTGACCCCCACTGATGTTGGAGCAGTTTTTATCCCTGACTCAGTGACACTCCTAGATTATATCAGAGCTAAGATCACACTTCAACTTCTCACCACACAGCAGCCGGCTAGCCTGCAGGGAAAATTATACATACTCTAATAGCAGAGTGTTTCTGTGATCAGTTATGACTGGTCTGTCTGTCTAATTGGTGGGGAACCTTCAGTCAGTACCGTGTGTGTTTTTCAAATGGGGGTCAGAGCCTTCAGCTGATCAATCTAGTCTGGTTTGGACACACTGCTGAAATACGCTCCCTTTCATCGCTCTACCAACCTAGCCGCTTTTAATTCAACCTGACCTTCTAATTAGCAGACTTCATTAACCCTCTGTCAGATGTCTTGCCAGAGCTGGAGGAAAGGAAGGGGTGGGGGAGGAGGGGGGTGATGTTAAAATAAGGTAACGAGAATCTACGTATTTTGATATGTGGATAAACTTCACCCCCCTCCCACTTCCTCTGGCTGCACATCCTCCCCTTGGCCAGGTGGTGGCGGTGTGTGGCTGCTCGGCGCTAGCTAGCGTGTCTTCTCTCAGCAGGAAGCGGGCCCGGAGGGAGAGGCTGGTGGGTGGTGCTGTGTATTTGATGTTTTTCTTTCATGTTGCAAGTGAAAGGGAATTTAAATGGAGAGCCGTTATGCGTCTGCTTCTTTTTTTTCAGAATGAATATTTTTTTCTTCTGAGTGGAGCAGTAGCCAGCTGTAATGAATTCCAGAAGGGATTCCATCCTCTTCTCTTGTCATCCAGCAGGACCTCCTATTTCACAGCAGGCCCGGCGTCTTTAAGTCCCTGCCATATGTTGACATGTTGTTCAGGCTATATTTTAACTATTCTATATGGATGTATTTAGACACTCACTAGTCCAGGGGTGGGCAATAACTTCGGCTTGAGGGCCACCCCGGGATTTCAAAATTCAGCAGTTTTTTCTGGACTGATTTGTTTGTCTAAAGCAGTTTGTGGACCAGAGAAAGGACAGTTATTTGAAAATGTAGAGGTCCATTATCATTTCTCCATACATTGTCTAGTTTTAGAATTTCAAGTGGCCTGGATTGTTTTTTAACTTTGACCCCCATGTATTTTTTTATTTTTTTTTACTCAAACCACCCGGGGACAGATTTTGGGCCGTATGTTGCCCACTCCTGAGCTACACAAATTGACCACACTTGCACTAGTGTAGGATTATGTCAATCTACAAATGCTCAATATTTTCCCAGGGCTTTGTTCATGTTGTTCCTTTTTATTTATGTTTCTTTAACTAGAGTATATAATAACTTGTGTTTATTAAGAAGTGGACTGTTGAATCTGCAAGCTCCCTCCAAGCTACTGTCTAGCTGTATATTAACTCTAGGAGAGAGAGAATGGAGTGTTGTTCTGAATGCTGATAGATTGGAATCATGGCTGGTCTGCCACATGAGTAGACTAAACCCCCACTGGAACGTTCTAGTGAGAAAGAGAACCACGAGGTACATGGGATGCCTCGACAAGATGGGATGCCTCGACCGTTAGGCTACCTGAACTCACCTGAGATGACTGAGAAATATTCATATTGACCCAGGCTCTCCCCAGTTCCAAGATGGCGTAGCAGTCAGACGTCTTTGTCCTCGTCTTGTCGTGTCTCGCGTATGTCTTTTTTCTTTGCATATATTTAAAAAAAAAAAAAAAAAATTCTTAACTTCAACATACTCTCCTGCAATCCGCCTCACCCAATGTGGTATGGATCTGCTATTTTATTTATTTTGAACCGGAACCCCCAACAGAAGCTAGCCAGCTAACTAGCTAGTAGTCATCAGCTAACCTTTAGCCCAGACAACTCTTGCCAGTCTGCACAGCGTGACTCAAACCAGAGCAAATCAGACTTATTTGGTTTCCTACCGCAAGCTCTGAACCTTTTCACCTGGATAATAGCAGCTAGCTAGCTGCTATCCGAGTGGCCACTCCTGGCTTATGTCTCTGTCCCGAAGCAAGAACCAATTAGTCTGGAACTAGCCTTTACTTGGCCCATCTCCCGGCTAGCTGAAGAGGTCCATCAGCCACTCCTTGGGCTACAATACCTATTTTGCCAATTGGCCTGGACCCCTTTTACTGCTGACACGGAGCCCCGCCCATCCATCACGACTGGCTTCAACAGACTTCTTCCTTCGCGACGTCCCCTTTCTGCTAGCTTGCTAGCCCCGGCCCGCTAGCTGTCTGAATTGCCGTGTCTCCAGCCCGCCGAGCTACTCACTGGACCCCTATGATCACTCGGTTACGCATGCCTCTCCCTAATGTCAATATGCCTTGTCCATTGCTGTTTTGGTGAGTGATTATCGCCTTATTTCACTGTAGACCCTCTAGCCCTGCTCAACACGCTTTAGCTAACCATTTAGTTCCACCTCCCACACATGCGGTGACCTCACCTGGTTTAAATTGTTTCCAGAGACAATATCTCTCTCATCGTCACTCATTGCATAGGTTTACCTCCACTGTATTCACATCCTACCATACCTTTGTCTGTACATTATGCCTTGAATCTATTCTTCCGCGCCCAGAAACCTGCTCCTTTTACTCTCTGTTCCGAACGTACTAGACGACCAGTTCTTATACCCTTTAGCCGTACCCTTATCCTACTCCTCCTCTGTTCCTCTGGTGATGTAGAGGTTAACCCAGGCCCTGCAGTGCCTTGCTCCACTCCCATTCCCCATGCGCTCTCATTTGTTGACTTCTGTAACCATAAAAGCCTTGGTTTCATGCATGTTAACATTAGAAGCCTCCTTCCTAAGTTTGTTTTATTCACAGCTTTAGCACACTCTGCCAACCCAGATGTCCTAGCTGTGCCTGAATCCTGGCTTAGAAAGACCACCAAAAACCCTGAAATTTCCATCCCTAACTGTAACATTTTCCGACAAGATAGAACTGCCAAAGGGGGCGGAGATAGCCTTGCAGAGTTCTGTCATGCTATCCAGGTCTGTGCCCAAACAATTTGAGCTTCTACATTTTAAAAATCCACCTTTCCAGAAACAAGTCTCTCGTTGTTGCTGCTTGCTATAGACCACCTTCTGTCCCCAGCTGTGCCCTGGACACCATATGTGAATTGATTGCCCCCCCATCTATCTTCAGAGCTCATGCTGTTAGGTGACCTAAACTGGGACATGCTTAACACCCCGGCCATCCGACAATCTAAGCTTGATGCCCTCAATCTCACAGAAATTATCAATGAACCTACCAGGTACAACACCAAATCCGTAAACACGAGCACCCTCATAGATATCATCTTAATCAACCTGCCCTCCAAATACACCTCTGCTGTCTTCAACCAGGATCTCAGTGATCACTTCCTCATTGCCTGGGGCCCTAATGGGTCTGCGGTCAAATGACCACCCCTCATCACTGTCAAACGCTCCCTAAAACACTTCAGCGAGCAAGCCTTTCTAATCGACCTGGCCCGGGTATCCTGGAAGGATATTGACCTCATTCCGTCAGTTGAGGATGCCTGGTTATTCTTTAAAAGTGCTTTCCTCACTGTCTTAAATAAGCATGCCCCATTCAAAAAATGTAGAACCAGGAACAGATATAGCCCTTGGTTCAAAAATGTTCTGGGACACTGTAAAGTCCATGAAGAATAAGAGCAGATCCTCCCAGCTGCCCACTGCACTGAGGCTAGGAAACACTGTCACCACCGATAAATCCACGATAATTGAGAATTTCGATAAGCATTTTTCTACGGCTGGCCATGCTTTCCACCTGGCTACCCCTACCCCGGTCAACAGCCCTGCATCCCCCACAGCAACTTGCCTAAGCCTCCCCCATTTCTCCTTCACCCAAATCCAGATAGCTGATGTTCTGAAAGAGCTGCAAAATCTGGACCCCTACAATTCAGCCGGGCTAGACAATCTGGACCCTATTACTAGCCTGCTCAACCCCTATTACTAGCCTGCTCAACCTCTGATGTATCGCCTGAGATACCCAAATATTGGAAAGCTGCCGCGGTTAGCCTCTTCAAAGGGGGTGACACTCTAGACCCAAACTGCTACAGACCTATATCTATTTTACCCTGCCTTTCCAAGGTCTTCGAAAGCCAAGTTATTAACAAACAGATCACCGATCATTTAGAATTCCACCGTACCTTCTCTGCTATGCAATCTGGTTTCAGAGCTGGTCATGGGTGCACCTCAGCCACGCTCAAGGTCCTAAACGATATCATAACCGCCATCGATAACAGACAATACTGTGCAGCTGTATTCATTGACCTGTCCAAGGCTTTCGACTCTGTCAATCACCGTATTCTTATCGGCAGACTCCACAGCTTTGGTTTCTCAAATGACTGCCTCGCCTGGTTCACCAACTACTTCTCAGACGGAGTTCATTGTGTCAAATCGGAGGGCCTGTTGTCCGCACCTCTGGCAGTCTCTGGGGGTGCCACAGCAGGGTTCAATCCTCGGGCCGACTCTTTTCTCTGTATACATCCATGATGTTGCTCTTGCTGCTGGTGATTCTCTGATCCACCTCTACGCAGACAACACGGTACTTATGGCCCCTCTTTGGACAATGTGTTAACTAACCTCCAGACATGCTTCAATGCCATACAACTCTCCTTCCGCGGCCTCAAACTAATCTTAAATGCAAGTAAAACTAAATGCATGCTTTTCAACCGATCGCTGCCCACACCTGCCCACCCGTCCAGCATCACTACTCTTGTCGGCTCTGACTTAGAATATGTGGACAACTACAAATACCTAGGTGTCTGGTTAGACTGTAAACTCTCCTTCCAGACTCATATTAAGCATCTCCAATCCAAAATTAAATCTAGAATCGGATTCCTATTTCACTCATGCTGCCGAGCTTACCCTCGTAAAACTGGCTATCCTACCGATCCTTGACTTCGGCGATGTAATTTACAAAATAGCCTCCAACACTCTACTCAGCAAATTGGATGTAGTCTGTCACAGTGCCATCCGTTTCGTCACCAAAGCCCCATATACTACCATCCACTGCGACCTGTATGCTCTCATTGGCTGGCCCTCGCTTCATATTCGTTGCCAAACCCACTGGCTCCAGGTCATCTATAAGTATTTGCTAGGTAAAGCCATGCCTTATCTCAGCTCACTGGTCACCATGGCAGCACCCACCCATACCACACGCTCCAGCAGGTATATTTCACTGGTCATCCCCAAAGCCAATTCCTCATTTGGTTGCCTTTCCTTCCAGTTCTCTGCAGCCAATGACTGGAACAAATTGCAAAAATCACTGAAGCTGGAGACTCATATCTCCCTCACTAACTTTAAGCACCAGCTGTCAAAGCAGCTCACAAATCACTGCACCTGTACATAGCCAATCTGTAAATAGCCCATCCAACTACCTCATCCCCATACTGTTATTTATTTTGCTTATTTGCACCCCAGTATCTCTACTTGCACACACATCTTCTGCACATCTATCACTCCAGTGTTTAATTGCTATATTGTAATTATTTCACAACTATGTCCTATTTATTGCCTTACCTCCCTTATCTTACCTCATTTGCACACAATGCATATAGATTTTTCTATTGTATCATTGACTGTTTGTTTATTTCATGTGTAACGGTGTTTGTGTCGCATTGCTTTTCTTTATCTTGGCCAGGTCGCAGTTGTAAATGAGAACTTGTTCTCAACTGGCCTGCCTGGTTAAATAATAATGTATATATATTTTTTAACATCCTCCTCTGCACCCCTATCTTCTGTTTCTAATGGGAGGGATGGAGAGGACATGACATCATTCAGACCCTTGGTTTCCTAGGAACTGTTTGTTCGTATGTCAATGTTTGAGTAATGCACGCACCCCTTAGTGGTGAGGTGAAGGCTGTGGTGGGAGGGAGGTGAAGGCTGTGGTGGAGGGAGGTGAAGGCTGTGGTGGGAGGGAGGTGAAGGCTGTGGTGGGAGGGAGGTGAAGGCTGTGGTGGGAGGGAGGTGAAGGCTGTGGTGGGAGGGAGGTGAAGGCTGTGGTGGGAGGGAGGTGAAGGCTGTGGTGGGAGGGAGGTGAAGGCTGCGGTGGGTGGGAGGTGAAGGCTGCGGTGGGTGGGAGGTGAAGGCTGCGGTGGGAGGGAGGTGAAGGCTGCGGTGGGAGGGAGGTGAAGGCTGCGGTGGGAGGGAGGTGAAGGCTGCGGTGGGAGGGAGGTGAAGGCTGCCGTGGGTGGGAGGTGAAGACTGCCGTGGGTGGGAGGTGAAGGCTGCGGTGGGTGGGAGTGAGGGAGGTGAAGGCTGCGGTGGGAGGGAGGTGAAGGCTGCGGTGGGAGGGAGGGAGGTGAAGGCTGCGGTGGGTGGGAGGGAGGTGAAGGCTGCGGTGGGTGGGAGGGAGGTGAAGGCTGCGGTGGGTGGGAGGGAGGTGAAGGCTGCGGTGGGTGGGAGGGAGGGAGGTGAAGGCTGCGGTGGGTGGGAGGGAGGTGAAGGCTGCGGTGGGAGGGAGATCTGGACTCGCACAGTGAGAGAGGCCTGTCTATGTAATTAATATAAATGTGCTCCAGGTCTCCTTTCTCCCTCATCCCGTCGGTCCCCACAGCAGCAGACTAGGATGGGATAGGGAAATGAGATGTGGGCGGTAGGCAATCACACATGTACACATGTACACAACCCGAGAAACACTCACCACACACTGTCTGTTACACACCGCTGCCATCCTTAACTCATACTTTGTTTAGTGATTGTTTTCAGGGGAGCACACAATCCACACAACCCTCTTAACGCTCTCTGACGTAGTGCTGGGATGATATTTATTTCCCCTGCCGTGTGTGTTCTCACCTGTTAGTCCTTCTGTCCATTGGGGCTGACTGTCACCAGCTGAATCACCATGATGAATGAACCATCTTAAGATTTTGAAGTGCGGGAGTACAAGGATTACCACACACACACTACCACACACCCCACCCCCCACTATCTCTGAGTTGTTACTGTCATTTTTCTGCTTCTCTGCTCCTGATGATTGTCCTGAAAAGACAAATCAATCCCCAGCTTTATTCTGGTTAAGTGTCATCATTTAGAAAAGCTGTGAAGTTGTTAGCGATGATGCCAGTATTGTCATGTTTTCTTAGTGGTTCCCTCGTGATGGCTGTTGGCAGCACACACGTTGGGAGACAGTAGCCTATACAGAGACATGAGAAAACACACAGCTTAAGGAAACATACGGGGGCACACATTTATTGCACACATTCCGCCACACAGCAGTTTGCATGTCTGCATGCATTTGTGCACTTAAGCTGCATATTTGTTACACCCATGAACACACACTAGTTCACACAGAACTCAATTCATTGTTAGGAAGTCTCAGGTAATTTAAATTGCAAATCAGTGCTGCCTTGTTCTCCGTCTTTTGATTAATATTGTATTGTTTTACTGAGTGAAAATGCCACCAGTGTTTTTCATCAGATGCAAATAGAACAAAATAAGAAACAGAAGATCACATCCAACAGAAAGTTCTCTCTAAACATTCATTAAGTCCTGTCTGTGTGTCGTCTCACCCGTCTCCACTCTGTCAGGCAGAGGAGGTGGACCCCCCCCCCGCATTGCCCTTTCCTTCCCTCTCACTCTCACACACACAGATTCTAGGAAGTTCTCTAGGTCCTGAACTTCCCTTTCAATCAGCCACTAATTAAGAAGCAAAGCGAAGGGATTGTCTGGCTACGAGACAGGGGGACTTGCAGGTTGACTGAGAAAAGAGCGAGAAAGAGAGAAGAGATGAGACTTTGCCCTGAGACCCTGTGATAGCTTCAATTTGACATGTGCAGGATGAGTGAGAAAATAGAGAAAGGAGAGGGGGGGAAAGGAGCCAGGGGAGAGAGAGAGAGAGAGAGAGGAAAGGAGAACAAAATATGATCATTTGTTTTTATTTAACCAGACAAGTCAATTAAGAACATATTCTTGTTCTATTCCCAGGGGTCATCTGTGGTTCTGTAAAGGTGATATTGAAGAGAAGTAATTGGTTAAAGTCACAGTTCTCTCTCATAGATTGTAAATCTATGGTTCAACTGAAGTCAATGCTGTTTTTCTATTGTGGCCGTATTCACACATGTACCTTGAAAAACAGAGTGAATAACTTGTGCAAACACATATTGATAGAAGTTTGCACATTTTGGAATAGGCTATGACTTTTCCAAGTCGATGTGCTCTTTGAAAGTTCTATATGACCTTGTGTAGGCTACTTGAGTGAGTGGAGATTGGCAGGCAGGCGTGGGATGATAGTCTTAAGCCTTGCTCTTCACTCTCAGCCACAGATCGGCTGGCACTCCGCTCCGCTCAAAGCAAAAGAAAGGCAGAACCACGACAGATAAACGAGGGCTTTTCTCACTGAAGCCGAGCGAGCAGCGTGCACAGCCTCTCTGCTTTGAATGCGCAGGCCCTTTGAAAACAAATGAATTCAGAGCTGTTTTGTCCTACTTACTGAGCAATACCGCTCAATTACAATTAGCCTTTTAACACACACTCACTGACTATAACACCTATGATAATGCTGCTCTCTCTGGTTGTAGGGTGTTGCTGTGGGTTCCCTGGACATTCCCCAGACGTTATCCTTGGCTGGACCCTGGTGCTGTGTATGGTGGTCTGGTTGAATACTTAGCCCATTCAGTGGTGTTTTGTTGGGCTCAGCCACCCCTCCACTCTGCCCCCCTCCTGGCTGGTGCTCAGGCTCCACTCAGGCCCCCCCCTGCCTTAACGCTGGCGATGTCAAGAGTCCCGAGTCCCCCTCCCCCCGCGGACATGTCCAGCGGCCCTGTGGCTGAGAGCTGGTGTTACACTCAGGTACGTGTGGGGATTGGTGTGTGTGTGTGTGTACATGTACCTGTTTTTCTATGTACAGTACTTACACCTGTCTGTCAGTCAGTCAGGACTGCCAGTGCTGGTGTTTTTGATAACAGCCTGTTTAAAGAAGAGGCATGTATTTTTTATTTGTTTTATTTTTATATATTTTTCATCTCTCTGTCCTTGCAAAATCATTTTTTGTTGCAGTTTTTTAATATCCTTTCTTCTCTCCTGTTTGTTGTCAGTGTTTATTGAGATGAAAGGCAGGTTTGATGTGTGGTTTTGAAGTCCAGGCTGACCAACCAGCCACTTAGCTACCTGTATGGAATAGATAAATAAATTAAAGTCATCATGTCTGATTCCTGCCGTGTGTGTGTGTCCCTACCTCTGTTAGATCAAAGTGGTGAAGTTCTCTTACATGTGGACCATCAACAACTTCAGCTTCTGTCGCGAGGAGATGGGCGAGGTCATCAAGAGCTCCACCTTCTCTTCGGGAGCCAATGACAAGCTTAAATGGTGAGTGGAGGCGGGGCCAAGAAGTGGGTGCTATGGATAAGCCATAAGGGACTACAGGACCAATAGCTTGTCCATGATTGATCTGATTTAGACTCCTAAGTCTGTTGGACAGGGTTTGGTCTCTATTCTGTTGGACAGTTACTGAGCGTAGTTGACTGACCTTGTCTCTGTATGACTGATGCTGATCCCTCCCTCTGTGTCCAGGTGTTTGCGTGTAAACCCTAAAGGCCTGGACGAGGAGAGTAAAGACTACCTGTCCCTCTACCTGCTCCTGGTCAGCTGTCCCAAGAGCGAGGTGCGTGCCAAGTTCAAGTTCTCCATCCTCAATGCCAAGGGAGAGGAGACTAAGGCTATGGGTAAGTCACACTTGATTTGAGTTGATTTGGATCCCCGTTAGCTAATGCCATGACGACAGCTAGTCTTCCTGGGTCCGACACATGACGAAAATGGCATTACAGACAAAAATACTTTAAAATGTACATGCATTTAAATAACATTAACAAGTAGACATTACGGACATTTAAAATAGTCAGTTCAGGTGTCAGTATCTGTCCAGTCATATGGTCAATCTTAGTAGAAGTATTTTTAGATGTTTTCTTGAATGTCAATCATTTTTTTGCTTGGGAAATATCTATCCCCAACAACCCATCCTCTCTATAGGGTCAGTGGTGCTCTGCCATTGTAATCCCATTGTGTACCTGGCTTGATATTATGCTGGTGTGTGAGAGGTAATGTGATACAGAACTACTACTACTCAAACCTGTAGCTTGGCAGTAGAAAATGGAAGAGATGTTGACCAATAGCAACAAGGTTAGGAAGTTTCAGAGATGTATTACCGGTGTCTCTGAGGTTTACTAAGTGAGTGTGTGCATAGGAGGGGGTGAGGGAGCCAAAGTGTGTCCAATTCAGTGTGCGGGCCGAGGTGTTGATAGCCGTATGGGTGGGTGTAATCACTGCAGGTGGGATTCGTCCTCCCTGCATATTTAATTCAAAGTAGCATGGAGCAATTTTTGTCTTCTGCCTCTTCTCTGGCTGATGAATTGGAAAGGAAACGTGTTTCTTCCAATGCCTATTCTTTTTAATTGGGTTATGTTATGGGGAGGAAAAGCAAACTTGTGTGGCATTGAATTAGACTGGGCCAGATGTGACCGCTTCCTGGTTATCAGGCTCTCTACCTGGTTGGTTGTCTCTCCTCCGGCACCCCGTCGAGCACAGGAAGTATGGGAGGAGGTGAGGAGAGGGGCAGAGGAGGAATGTTTGTATCAGAGGTGTATGCAGCAAGACTGTTTACAACCCCCCGCAGTGCAGGTCGTGTAGAAATTGAAATGGTTTTCCTGCTGAGAAACGTCTACCGCATGAACTCAACCCCTCCCTCCCTCACACACTTTCATTCTCTCCGTTCTACACACTCCATCTTCATTGTGGCAGTGCTTTTTCACTCCAACAACAACACGTTCACAAACACTACTGTTATGAAACACACCCTGGGCCGCGTACTGTAATTGTGCATCAAGCTAACTTGAGGCTTTTAAGGTACAGTTAATGCATAGTTGGCTGTGCCCATTTCGCTGCACCACTCTAAGGGGGACAGCAGTAGCCTGCAGAGTGGGTAGCAAACACACACACACACACACACACACACACAACAAATACACAAACGAGCAAACACCACCTAGAGCCGTTTCATTCCTTCACTCGGTCAGCTCACCTGAATCTGCCTCTCCACATGACCACTGAAAGAGATTAAAGATGGAGAATGTTGAGAAAAGGTCTTTTGTTCTCCTCTTTGTGTCTCTGGGGGGTTTGCTGTAAATTGTGTTCTTTGGTAGACCCCCTCCCCATCTTGCCCTCAGCTCTCTGCTCGCCTTGTCACTGGAGAAAATTACCCGCAACCGCCGTATTCGTGACAAGGGGCTTCAGCGAGCACTCCGTCTGAGAATATGGCAGTAAAGATAGCTCTATCTGTTCTGGATCATTTAGAATCCAATTAAATCCATGCCTCCTGAAGAGAACCCAGGCCAAATAAAAACAAAGTGCCTTAATTAAGAAGGCTGTGGCTCAGAGTGTGAGGACTGTTTATGTGGCATGTCACTGCCGGGGCTCTCCACACAGTCTCACAGGGCCACACACTCCACTGAAATGGATATTAAGACCAAGTACAGATTGCTGTGATACATAGCTAAATAAACAGATATGTAGGTGGTTAGAAATATGGTTAAAGATTATTGTGAGTAATGTAAAGGTGCTGCATATATCATTTGCTGCCTTAAACATGAACTGTTTCAAGTGGATCTAACCTTTAACCTCATACTGTTCAGCCACCCCCACCTGAATAGAGGGCCTCAATCAGTAATGTATGTTGGTCTCCTCTGTTGGTCTCCGATGGTGTTACTGCCTGCTAATGGAGATAGATTTGGGCTCCACTGGCAGCCCCCCCACCTCTCTCTCCCCCGAACATCCTCTCTTCTCCGCCACATAATTTCTCTCCCTGGCTTAGTCTCTAGCTAGCTGGCTCTCCTGTGGGATTGTGGATGAACGGTTTGCAACGTGTCTCTTGGCACCCCCACCCTCCCTCCTCTCCTGTGCCAGATAAAGCAGCCTGCTGGCAGACACACTGCTGCACTGACAGCTCTGAGAACACAGAGAGGAAGTCTCCTGCTATATGGTGGTGGTGGCTAGGGTTTATTTAAATGGCCCAGAGCTGAGGGTTCCTCTCAGACAGTGGGCTTTGTAGTGCTGTTTAGGTACTAAGTGCTAAGGAGAGGTTATGTCTCCAGTGTGTTTAGTCACAGGCTCAAGTTCAGGTTCATTTGCTGTGTGTACACAGGTCTTCATACACTGTATATTTTAAAAGAACCATCTCATTTGCCAGTACAGTGTTTGTGGTGTTGTGGTTAGTGTCTTTAGTTCCACATGGTCTCCTGGCTGATTGAAACCTCTGTCTGAATGCTTGTCTGTGGTTGTCAGAGCTGGTTGCCCGCGGTAACTGATGGGGGCGGTCAGGCATTCAGTGTGGTTGTGTTGTGGGAAGAGTCATTGGACAGTCTTTACATAATCACATATCGACACGGCTAGAAGGAACGTCGTTACACATGTTTGTGCTGACACTTGCTTATAGAGCTCATTATAGAGCTCATTCAAAAGAGGTTAGATTTTCTTCGGAAATGGTGTGTGTGTGTGTTCATTTGTGTGTGTGTGTGTGTGTGTGTGTGTGTGCTCGTTGTGTGTGTGTGTGTGTGTGTGTGTGTGTGTGTGTGTGAGCGAGCTTGTGTGCCTGCCTTCCAGGTTATGTCAGCCTATGTAGGTGTGTGGGGGTTGATGCAAATGCAGGTACTCCATTACACATACTGAAGCGTTGTCTATCATGCTGTTAGACATGGGATTGTATGTGTTGTGTACTGTATTTAATGAATGGGATTTAGACTAAAGGGCAGCAGTTGAAGTGGAGGGAAGAAGTGGGATGTAGGCAGTAGTAGTTGGGAGGATGGGGTTGGAGTGTGTGTCTGTGTGTGATGGTCTAGGTGTGTGAATGTTTGATTGTGTTTGTGTAATGGGGAAACGCTCCAGGCTCCTTTTTGGGATTCTCTAAACCTCCTTCCAGAGAACAGATGATCACCGAGGGATGGAGGGATTAGAGTTGTGTTTTGAACTGATGTACATACTGTACATTACACTTTCTCTGTCATGCCCGCACACACACACTCTTAGTGTGACCCACACTATTGAGTAGTGCTCCTCTGTTGGCCCGGAGTGTGTGATGTTTGCCAGCCAGTCTTCTGGGTGACCTTCTCACTGTGTGTGCCAACCAGGCCCCTGAGCCACAGCCTGAATATGTATGCTATGCTCTCTAAAACACCCTGGCTCTCCTCTCTCTGGCTCGCTCTGACGCTATCTTTCCCTTCTCCTCTCTGAAACTCTGTCCCTGTCTCTCTCGCCTTCCTATTTTTTTCCCTTATCTCTGTCTCACTCCATCTATCTACATATCTCACCTCACATGCCACCTCTGTGCCTGCACTGTTTGAGTGACAGTCTTCTATCCACTGTTTGAGTGACAGGCTTTCATCGCTGGTCTTCTCACTCCTCCTCCTCCTCTCCTATTTGTTATTCCTGGTGTGTTCATCCCCTCCTGACTCGGTGGCCCAGCCTGCTGTGACCCAGCCTGCTGTGACCCGACCGTGACCACATGCAGTCTGACCTGAGGTTGATCCCATGGCAGTGTGAGGTTCTGGTCCTGCTCAGGAGACCCAGTGGAGGCAGCAGGGTCAGCTGAGCTCAGCTTAATACACACACGCATACACTCACACACACAAACGCACAGGCGCACGCACACGTGCACACAGACATGTACCTTAGTGTGGAGAGTGAGCAGGGACTGAGCAGTAGAGGTGAAATCTCACCTCTTTCCCTCTTCTTGCCTTTGGACTCATCTCACCTGTTCTCTGTGCTCCCGTTCCGTCCCTCCCTCCTCCCACCGTCCTCACACCTCACTAAGGCTGAGACCCAGCCCTGTAGGAAGTTGTCACAGGCTGCTGGTCTTCTTCCATATACCCTGATAACACACAGAACAATCCCTCCACCACACAGGGAGAGGTGCTGCTGGTCTTCTTCCATATACCCTGATAACACACAGAACAATCCCTCCACCACACAGGGAGAGGAGCTGCTGGTCTTCTTCCACATACCCTGATAACACACAGAACAATCCCTCCACCACACAGGGAGAGGAGCTGCTGGTCTTCTTCCATGTACCCTGATAACACACAGAACAATCCCTCCACCACACAGGGAGAGGAGCTGCTGGTCTTCTTCCATGTACCCTGATAACATACAGAACAATCCCTCCACCACACAGGGAGAGGAGCTGCTGGTCTTCTTCCATGTACCCTGATAACACACAGAACAATCCCTCCACCACACAGGGAGAGGAGCTGCTGGTCTTCTTCCATGTACCCTGATAACACACAGAACAATCCCACCACCACACAGGGAGAGGAGCTGCTGGCCAGGGGACCATGCCTGAGTCTCTCACGTATCGGAAAGGACGGAGAAGAAAGGAAATGGAGAAAAGGCAGACTGAAAGATTTGAGACAAACAGGCAGATGAGGATAAGACAAAGATGCAGTGCTTTTGCTCTGTGTGTTTGTGTGTATCCAACTATACACTACTTGGCATGTCAAGTCCATAAAAGTTTGACGTGGCTTTCAACAACACAGGTTTAAGATGAGAGAGAGACTGACGCAAAGCCTTTAAATGAAAGTCTTCTGACATCAGTTCCTATTATGCAGAGAGGAAAAGAGGAGAGTGACGATGAATAAAGTAGGGAAAAAAAGAGGAGAGAAAAGAGCCTTTGGAGTGTTTGGATTTCTGTCAGTCTGAGAGGGTGGCTGTCAGGGCCTGTTTGTAGCCCGTCTCTAGAGGAGGGATTAGAGGGATATGCGCTCCACCACTGCCTGCATGCATCCCAAATGACAACATATTCCATATAGCCCATAGGGCTCTGGTCAATGTAGTGCACTATAAAGGGAATTGGGTGCCATTTGGAACGCAGCCCCTGCCTGCCTGGTTGACTACAGCACCCACCACTGCATCATTCCGCTGCTGGTGAATTTCACATAGAGCTTTCAGCAGAGCTGTTACCCCCATCTGAATGTCTCCCACTTGGATATGGCAGGAGATCTCTTAAGGCTTGGACACCAGTAGCGTTTGCTGGCCGATGGTACTCAGCACCCCTGCACAGAGTTCTGGCTGTAATTTGCTAACCGATTCTTCATGTAGAATCGGGTGAAAATGTCTGCAGCCAGACGTCCATCAGTGGGTGGTCCCTAAAACACACCACAACGAAAGAGCGGCAGACGAACGGCAGATGGGCCGTCGGCCCTGTGTGTGTGGTTCTCTAGACCCCAGAGATCATCCTATATGGCAGGAGGGGCCTGCCATTCTATACATGCCCAGGGATCTTTTTGTGAAGTTTCATTGGAGATCTTTGAGAAGGTCTTGGAGGAGTAAAATGTCTGGGCAGGGAATTCATTGTGATCTGACTTGGCAGACTCTTTGGTCCAAAGCCATTTACAGTAAAGTGAGTGCATTTATATTTGTAGTATGTGATCCCTGAGGGACTTGAACCCATGACCTTGGCGTTGTTAGCATCGGTCTTACCAACTGGGCCATCAGAACCACTATGGTACAGCAGCGTCTCTGACTCTTGTTATTGTGTTATGTACGTTGAGTATGTCCTCAGTGGGTGTGTCCCAAATAACACCCTATTCCCTATGTAGTGCACTACTTTTGTAGTACACTATATAGGGATAAGGGTGCCATTCTGGATGCAGCCAGTGTATGTACGTATTCCTGGTGAAGGACCGCATGAAGGCATTTCTCTTGTGTGTTTGTAGTGCACAGAACCCTCCCTGCCTCTTCTCAGGCAGACATCCTTGGCAGTCCATAAGCACTTTATAATGGGATGCTTTGATCCCTGCTTATCGTGTGTGTGCCAGAGATGAGGGAGTGTGGCATCGTTTTCTTATGAGGTGTTAAAAGTCCCCTGCAGGTGACACTTCCTTCATTCAACCTCCTGTCTGGCTGTGCTCACTCTCACTTTCTCCTTTCTCATGGTCATGACAGACACAGTGCACTAACTGTCTGTGTTGTTCCCTTTTACAGAGAGCCAGAGGGCATACCGGTTTGTCCAGGGGAAGGACTGGGGCTTTAAGAAATTCATCAGGAGAGACTTCCTGCTGGACGAGGCCAATGGGCTGCTGCCTGACGACAAGCTCACTCTCTTCTGTGAGGTAGGGCACAAGTTCACACAACATAGAGATACAGGTAACTGACAAAATAAAGGAATTCAAGTAAATGAGGGATACAAAGTATATTGAAAGCAGGTGCTTCCACACAGATGTGGTTTCTGAGTTAATTAAGCAATCAACATCCCATCAACATCCCATCAACATCCCATCATGCTTAGGGTCATGTATAAAAATGCCCAGTTGTCCATTATTTTGGCTACCTTGGCTAGAATAATAGATGTCAGTGACTTTGAAAGAGGGTCTCAAAGGAGCATAGGGGGTTAAAGGGTGTGTGTCAGTCACCAGATCTCAACCCAATTGAACACTTTATAGGAGATTCTGGAACGGTGCCTGAGACAGTGTTTTCCACCACCATCAACAAAACACCAAATTATGGAGAAGAATAATATTGCATCCCTCCAATAGAGTTCCAGACACTTGTAGAATCTATGCTAAGGCACGTTGAAGCTGTTCTTGTTCGTGGGGCCCAATGCCCTATAATGTTGGCAGTTAGATGTATCTCTATAGACGGGTTGGTTGTTTAGCATCGACTTGTGCGCAACTACGGGGCAAAACAGACGGGGTTGGCTTATATTGTTGATAACATGTAAACAATATTTTGTCCCCAATGTTTATTGAAAACCTAAATGAAGTTGCACAATGAGAACTTGTCTCTCAAATACATTGTTGCGGTTGTTGGTTGACTAGCTAGATGGCAAATGTTTTGCCATGTTAGTATAGATGTGAAATCTGTCAAAACACTTCAAACAAGGCATGGTATCAAGATCAAATGAGCTGAAACGAGACACTTACGCTTCACCACATCCAAGTGTCTTGTCGTTGTTGCTAACAATCTGGCCATCCACAACCATAACACACGGCCTTATGCCCCGTTGAAGTGGCACACAGCTAACCCGTTTATAGGACACACACACACAGCTAACCCGTTTATAGGACACACACACGCAGCTAACCCGTTTATAGGACACACACACGCAGCTAACCCGTTTATAGGACACACACACGCAGCTAACCCGTTTATAGGACACGCACACACACACACAGCTAACCCGTTTATAGGACACGCACACACACACAGCTAACCCGTTTATAGGACACACACACACACAGCTAACCCGTTTATAGGACACACACAGCTAACCCGTTTATAGGACACACACAGCTAACCCGTTTATAGGACACACACAGCTAACCCCTTTATAGGACACACACACACACAGCTAACCCCTTTATAGGACACACACACACACACAGCTAACCCCTTTATAGGACACACACACGCAGCTAACCCGTTTATAGGACACACACACACACAGCTAACCCGTTTATAGGACACACACACACACACACACGCAGCTAACCCGCTTATAGGACACACACACACACACACAGCTAACCTGCTTATAGGACACACACACACAGCTAACCCGTTTATAGGACACACACACACAGCTAACCTGTTTATAGGACACACACACACAGCTAACCCGTTTTATAGGACACACACACAGCTAACCCGTTTTATAGGACACACACACAGCTAACCCGTTTTATAGGACACACACAGCTAACCCGTTTATAGGACACACACACACACAGCTAACCCGTTTATAGGACACACACACACACAGCTAACCCGTTTATAGGACACACACACACAGCTAACCCGTTTATAGGACACACACAGCTAACCCGTTTTATAGGACACACACACACACACAGCTAACCCGTTTATAGGACACACACAGCTAACCCGTTTATAGGACACACACACACACACACAGCTAACCCGTTTATAGGACACACACACACACACACAGCTAACCCGTTTATAGGACACACACACACAGCTAACCCGTTTATAGGACACACACACACACAGCTAACCCGTTTATAGGACACACACACACACACAGCTAACCCGTTTATAGGACACACACACACACAGCTAACCCGTTTTATAGGACACACACACACAGCTAACCCGTTTATAGGACACACACACACACACACACACACACACAGCTAACCCGTTTATAGGACATACACACACACACACACAGCTAACCCGTTTATAGGACATACACACACACAGCTAACCCGTTTATAGGACACACACACACAGCTAACCCGTTTATAGGACATACACACACACAGCTAACCCGTTTATAGGACATACACACACACAGCTAACCCGTTTATAGGACACACACACACACAGCTAACCCGTTTATAGGGGACACACACACACACAGCTAACCCGTTTATAGTTTATAGGGGACACACACAGCTAACCTGTTTATAGTTTATAGGGGACACACACACACAGCTACACTGGGACTAGGGCCAGGAGTCTGTCCTTACCATGTGACCTGACCAGGAAAACCTCATGGGTCATCACTATTTGCCACAAAGTCATAAACCCTGTCTATTTCTGCAATTTCTCTTCGCTAACCCTAACCACACTGCTAACCTTATTCCTAACCTGAAATTAAGACCAAAAAGCTCTGTGCTGATTCTTATTCTGTCAGTTTGTCAGTAGGGCTCAGGTCAGATGCTGTAGTGTTGGGCTAGATTATATCCCCTGTTATTACTAGGCTGTAACAGAGGGGGCAGCAGAGGTCAACCATCTCTCTCTCTCTCTCTCTCTCTCTCTCTCTCTCTCTGTCTCTCTCTGTCTCTCTCTCTCTCTCTCTCTCTCTCTCTGTCTCTCTCTGTCTCTCTCTGTCTCTCTCTGTCTCTCTCTCTCTCTCTCTCTCTCTCTTTCTCTCTCTTTCTCTCTCTTTCTCTCTCTTTCTCTCTCTCTGTTGCCCCCGTTGGATCGGGGAACAGAGTAGAGGTGAACTTCCTGGATATGTTAATGTTCTCGTTGTCATGCATGCGCCCATAAATGTTTAAAAAAAATGGTGGTGGCTGTTTAAAGCAAACCTAATTAACCCTGCGGGTATGGTGCTGGAATCCATGTCTTGGAAGTTTCACCCTGTTTGTTACGAGAGAGAGAGGAGCGATGTGCAAGTCTGTTTAAAGTGCTTCCATACTGGGCCTATTGACAGAGGAGTAGGAGGGGCATAGCAGCTACTACAGAGCTGTGGGGGGCGGGGTGTGTGTGACTGCGTGTACTGTGTGTGTGACTGCATGTACTGTGTGTGTGACTGCGTGTACTGTGTGTGTGACTGCGTGTACTGTGTGTGTGACTGTGTGTGTGACTGCGTGTACTGTGTGTGTGACTGCGTGTACTGTGTGTGTGACTGCGTGTACTGTGTGTGTGACTGCGTGTTCTGTGTGTGTGGCTGCGTGTACTGTGTGTGTGACTGCGTGTACTGTGTGTGTGACTGCGTGTACTGTGTGTGTGACTGCGTGTACTGTGTGTGTGACTGCGTGTCTGTGTGTGTGGACTGCGTGTACTGTGTGTGTGGCTGCGTGTACTGTGTGTGTGACTGCGTGTACTGTGTGTGTGACTGCGTGTACTGTGTGTGTGACTGCGTGTACTGTGTGTGTGACTGCGTGTACTGTGTGTGTGACTGCGTGTACTGTGTGTGTGACTGCGTGTACTGTGTGTGTGACTGCGTGTACTGTGTGTGTGACTGCGTGTACTGTGTGTGTGACTGCGTGTTCTGTGTGTGTGACTGCGTGTACTGTGTGTGTGACTGCGTGTACTGTGTGTGTATATGTGCCTGTGTATGTGAGAGAGGCTTGGCATAGAGAGTACTTCCAACACAGCCCTCCCCAGTGGTGTTAGGCTGCTGGTTGGTTATAGTCCTGGGTGGCTGCCCCTCTCTTCTGTAAATCTCTGGTAATTACACCAGCTCCATTCATGAGGAAACCCATGTGGATTTGGCTGGGCGGTACGCTGTATTTTACTATATACCAGCATTGATGCAGGGACCGGTTTAGGTTTTTACTTTCACTTCTATAATGGTATTTGAATGTTTGGTTTGTAATATGCCATGTGTAATGTCCATTTCCTCGCAGACCTAGCCCTGCTCCGTCTCACTCAAGGAGCTCATTTGTTGTTGCTTGACCACAAGACACTTGTGTTCAGTCTGCATGATCAATGCAGCACATGCAACGATGTTGATGACAACAATGTTTCCACTTAGCTTCTTAATTTAAATCCACAAGCGTTCTATAAATACACTATGAGTTTGAGTTTCTTACAACCAGACCTCAACCTCAACAAACACCTTTGGGATGAATTGGAACGCCGACAGGGTGCCAGGCCTAATCACCCAACATCAGTGCCCGACCTCACTAATGCTCTTGTGGCTGAACGGAAGCAAATCCCCGTAGCAATGTTCCAAAATCTAGTGGAAAGCCTTCCCAGAAGAGTGGAGGCAGCAAAGGGGGGACCAACTCCATATTAATGCCCATGTATTTTGGCCATATCACCCAGTTCTAGTGTGGGTTACTGTAGTGAGTTAGTGACCCTGGAATAAATGATGAGGGTGCTACCACAATGTCTTCTCGTGGGCAGGTAAGAGTGTAAAGTACTTCAATATTCCTGGTCGTTGTTCTCCCTGGGATGCAGTCTTTACTACCATTAGATACCTGTCTCCCCGTTCTCTCATTCTGACTCGACATACATGCACACACACTCACATACAATCAGAGTAGCAGCAGTGTAAATTATCATACACTGAGTATACAAAACATTAAGGACGCCTGTTCTTTCCATGACAGACTGACGAGGTGAATCCAGGTGAAAGCTATGATCCCTTATTGATGTCACTAGTTAAATCCACTTCAATCAGTGTAGATGAAGAGGAAGAGACAGGTTAAAGAAGGATTTTTAAGCCTTGAGACAATTAAGACGTGTGTGTGTGTGTGTGTGGGTGTGTGCCATGCAGAGGGTGAAAGGGCAAGACATCATTTTTAAGTGCCTTTGAACAGGTTATGGTAGTAGGTGCCAGGCGCACCGGTTTGACTCAAGAACTGCAACGCGGCTGGGTTTTTCACGCTCAACAGTTTCCTGTGTGTATCAAGAATGGTCCACCACCCAAAGGACATCCAGCCAACTTGACACAACTGTGGCAAGCATTTGGGTCTACATGGGCCAGAATCCCTGTGGAACTCTTTCAACACCTTGTAAAGTCCATGCCCGATGAATTCAGGCTCTTCTGAGGGCGCAAATGGGCAGGACGGGGGCGCAACTCAATAATTAGAGGTTTCTGATGTTGGTTATACTCTGTGTATATCCTGATGCCTAGTCACCTTACGCCTATACAGTTGAATTCAGAAGTTTACATACACCTTAGTCAAATACATTTAAACTCAGTTTTCCACAAAGAGCCACTGAGTTTGAAGGTAGGCCTTGAAATTCATCCACAGGTACACCTAAAATTAACTCAAATGATGTCAATTAGCCTATCAGAAGCTTCTAAAGCCATGACATAATTTTCTGCAATTTTCCAAGCTGTTTAAATGCACAGTCAACTTAGTGTATGTAAACTTCTGACCCACTGGAATTGTGATACAGTGAATTATTAGTGAAATAATCTGTCTGTAAACAATTGTTGGAAAAATTACTTGTGTCATGCAGAAAGTAGATGTCCTAACCGACTTGCCAAAACTATAGTTTGAGTGGTTGGAAAACGAGTTTTAATGACTCCAACCTAAGTGTATGTAAACTTCCGACCTCAACTCTACATACAGTGCATTCTGGAAGTATTCAGGCCACATTTTGTTACGTTACAGCCTTATTCTAAAATGGATTACATTGTTTTTTTGCCTCATCAATCTACACACATTACCCCATAATGACAAAGCGAAACTGGTTCTTAATGTTTTGCAAATTTATAAAAAACAAATACCTTATTTACATAAGTGTTCAGACCCTTTGCTATGAGACTCAAAATTGAGCTCAGGTGCATCCTGTTTACATTGATCATCATTTATGTTTCTACAACTTGATTGGAGTCCAACTGTGGTAAATTGAAATGATTGGACATGATTTGGAAAGGCACACACCTGTCTATGTAAGGTCCCTCAGTTGACAGTGCATGTCAGCGCAAAACCAAGCCCTGAGGTTGAAGGAATTGTCCGTAGACCTCCGAGACAGGATTGTGTTGAGACACAGATCTGGGGAAGGATACCAAAAAACTGTCTGCAGCATTGAAGATCCCCAAGAACACAGAGGCCTCCATCTTTCTTAAATGGAAGAAGTTTGGAACCACCAAGACTCTTCATAGAACTGGCCGCCCGGCTAAACTGAGCAATCGGTAGAAGGGCCTTGGTTAGGGAGGTGACCAAGAACCCAATGGTCACTCTGACAGAGCTCCAGAGTTCCTCTGTAGAGATGGGAGAACCTTCCAGAAGAACAACCATCTCTGCAGCGCTCCACCAATCAGGCCTTTATGGTAGAGTGGCCAGACAGAAGCCACTCCTCAGTAAAAGGCACATGACAGCCTGCTTGGAGTTTGCCAAAAGTCACCTAAAGACTCTCAGACCATGAGAAACAAGTTTCTCTTGTCTGATGAAATGAAGATTGAACTCTTTGGCCTGAATGCCAAGCGTTATGTCTAGAGGAAACCTGGCACCATCCAAACGCTAAACCATGGTGGTGGTGGCAGCATCATGCTGTGGGGATGTTTTCAGCAGCAGGGACTGGGAGACTCGTTAGGGTCGAGGGAAAGATGGACGGTGCAAAGTACAGAGAGATCCTTGATAAAATCTGCTCCAGAGCACTGAAGACCTCAGGCTGGGGTGAAGGTTCACCTTCCAACAGGACAACGACCCTAAGCAGACAGCCAAGACTACACAGGAGTGGCTTCGGGACAAGTCTGAATGTCCTTGAGTGGTCCAGCAAGAGCCCGGACGTGAACCCGAACTAACATCTCTGGAGAGACCTGAAAATAGCTGTGCAGCGACGCTCCCCATCCAACCTGACAGAGCTTGAGAGGATCTGCAGAGAAAAAAGGGAGGAACGCTCCAAATGCAGGTGTGCCAAGCTTGTAGCGTCATATCCAATAAGACTCGAGGCTGTAATCACTGTCAAAGGTGCTACAACCAAGTACTGAGTAAAGGATCTGAATACTTAAGTAAATGTGATATTTATTTATGAACTTATTTTTGCTTTGTCGTTATGGGTTAGAATAAGGCTGTATTTTAACCATGTGGAAGAAGTCAAGGGGTCTGAATACTTTCTAAATGCACAGTACGTACCTCTATCGCTCCAGCATCCCTCACTCCCATCCCCATCACTCAAACTGACCCTGTGCATAGCTTCTTACTTTCTTGTGTTTTCTTATTTTTATTTCTTGTGTGTTTTTGTTCTACCTTATGTTATTTTTAGTGCTTAATTGATATTGATTATTTACTGCATATTTGGGTTTGGAGTGTGCAAGAAAGGAATTTCACTGTACTAGTGCATTTGACATTAAAACTTGAAACCTCTTATCTCTCCTTCCTTCCCTCTCTCTCTCCTT
>NW_021822738.1:35694-50694 GCF_901001165.1 Salmo trutta
CTCCATAGCATTAACCAGTCAACACAACACGTCTCTATATTCTCCATAGCATTAACCAGTCAACACAACACGTCTTATATCCTCCATAGCATTAACCAGTCAACACAACACGTCTCTATATCCTCCATAGCTTAACCAGTCAACACAACACGTCTCTATATCCTCCATAGCATTAACCAGTCAACACAACACGTCTCTATATCCTCCATAGCATTACCCAGTCAACACGTCTCTATATCCTCCATAGCATTAACCAGTCAACACAACACGTCTCTATATCCTCCATAGCATTAACCAGTCAACACATACGTCTATATCCCCATAGCATTAACCAGTCAACAAACACGTCTCTATATCCTCCATAGCATTACCAGTCAACACAATACGTCTCTATATCCTCCAGCATTAACCAGTCAACACGTCTCTATATCCTCCATAGCATTAACAGTCAACACAATACGTCTCTAATCCTCCATAGCATTAACCAGTCAACACGTCTCTATACCTCCATAGCATTAACCAGTAAACACAAACACGTCTCTATATCCTCCATAGCATTAACCAGTCAACACAACACGTCTATATCCTCCATAGCATTAACCAGTCATACGTCTCTATATCCTCCATAGCATTAACCAGTCAACACAACACGTCTATTTCTCCATAGCATTAACCAGTCAACACAACACGTCTTATCCTCCATAGCATTAACCAGTCAACACAACACGTCTCTATACTCCATAGCATTAACCAGTCAACACAATACGTCTCTATATCCTCCATAGCATTAACCAGTCAACACAACACGTCTCTATATCCTCCATAGCATTAACCAGTCAACACACACGTCTCTATACTCCATAGCATTACCCAGTCAACACGTCTATATCCTCCATAGCATTAACCAGTCAACACAACACGTCTCTATATCCTCCATAGCATTAACCAGTCAACACAATACGTCTCTATATCCTCCATAGCATTAACCAGTCAACACAACACGTCTCTATATCCTCCATAGCATTAACCAGTCAACACAATACGTCCCATATCCTCCATAGCATTAACCAGTCAACACGTCTCTATATCCTCCATAGCATTAACCAGTCAACACAACACGTCTCTATATCCTCCATAGCATTAACCAGTCAACACAACACGTCTCTATATCCTTCATAGCATTAACCAGTCACAACACGTCTCTATATCCTCCATAGCATTAACCAGTCAACACAACACGTCTCTATATCCTCCATAGCATTAACCAGTCAACACAACACGTCTCTATATCCTCCATAGCATTAACCAGTCAATACGTCCTATTCTCCATAGCATTAACCAGTCAACACAACACGTCTCTATATCTCCATAGCATTAACCAGTCAACACAACACGTCTCTATATCCTTCATAGCTTAACCAGTCAACCCAACACGTCTCTATATCCTCCATAGCATTAACCAGTCAACACAACACGTCTCTATATCCTCCATAGCATTAACCAGTCAACACACGTCCTATATCCTCCATAGCATTAACCAGTCAACACAACACGTCTCTATATCCTCCATAGCATTAACCAGTCAATACGTCTCTATATCCTCCATAGCATTAACAGTCAACACAACACGTCTCTATCCTCATAGCATTACCCAGTCAATACGTCTATATCCTCCATAGCATTAACCAGTCAACACAACACGTCTCTATATCCTCCATAGCATTTCCAGTCAACACGTCTCTATATCCTCCATAGCATAACCAGTCAACACAACACGTCTATATCCTCCATAGCATTAACCAGTCAACAAACAGTCTCTATATCCTCCATAGCATTAACCAGTCAACACAACACGTCTCTATATCCTCCATAGCATTAACCAGTCAATAGTCTCTATATCCTCCATAGCATTAACCAGTCAACACGTCTCTATATCCTCCATAGCATTAACCAGTCAACACAACACGTCTCTAATCCTCCATAGCATTAACCCAGTCAATACAAACGTCTCTATATCCTCCTAGCATTAACCAGTCATACAACACGTCTCTATATCCTCCATAGCATAACCAGTCAAACAACACGTCTCTAATCCTCCATAGCATTAACCATTCAATACAACACGTCTCTATATCCTCCATAGCATTAACCAGTCAAACAACACGTCTCTATTTCCATAGATTAACCAGTCAACACAACACGTCTCTATATCCTCCATAGCATTAACCAGTCAACACAACACGTCTCTATATCCTCCATAGCATTAACCAGTCAACACAACACGTCTCTATATCCTCCATAGCATTAACCAGTCAACACACAGTCTCTATATCCTCCTAGCATTAACCAGTCAACACAACGTCTCTATCCTCCATAGAATTAACCAGTCAACAGTCTCTATATCCTCCATAGCATTAACCAGTCACAACAACACGTCTCTATATCCTCCATAGCATTACCCAGTCACACGTCTCTATATCCTCCATAGCATTACCCAGTCAAACGTCTCTATATCCTCCATAGCATTAACCAGTTAACACAATACGTCTCTATATCTCCATAGCATTAACCAGTCAAACAACACGTCTCTATTCCCCATAGCATTAACCAGTCAACACAACACGTCTATATAGATCCATAGCATTAACCAGTCAACACGTCTCTATATCTCCATAGCATTAACCAGTCAACACAACACGTCTCTATATCCTCCATAGCATTAACCAGTCAACACGTCTCTATATCCTCCATAGCATTAACCAGTCAACACAACACGTCTCTATATCCTCCATAGCATTAACCAGTCACAAACGTCTCTATATCCTCCCATAGCATTACCAGTCAACACAATACGTCTCTATATCCTCCATAGCATTAACCAGTCAACACAACACGTCTCTATATCCTCCATAGCATTAACAGTCAACACAACACGTCTCTATTCCTCCATAGCATTAACCAGTCAACACAACACGTCTCTATATCCTCCATAGCATTAACCAGTCAACACAATACGTCTCTATATCCCTCCACACTCATTACCCAGTCAACACAACACGTCTCTATATCCTCCATAGCATTAACCAGTCAACACAATACGTCTCTATATCCTCCATAGCTTAACCAGTCAATACGTCTCTATATCCTCCATAGCATTAACCAGTCAACACAATACGTCTCTATAATCCCCATAGCATTAACCAGTCAACACAATACGTCTCTATATCCTCCATAGCATTAACAGTCAATACGTCTCTATATCCTCCATAGCATAACCAGTCAACACGTCTCTATATCCTCCATAGCATTAACCAGTCAATACGTCTCTATATCCTCCATAGCATAACCAGTCAACACGCCTCTATATCCTCCATAGCATTAACAGTCAAACACGTCTCTATATCCTCCATATCATTAACCAGTCAATACGTCTCTATATCCTCCATAGCATTAACCAGTCAACACACGTCTCTATATCCTCCATAGCATTAACCAGTCAACAAGTCTCTATATCCTCCATAGCATTAACCAGTCAACACAACGTCTCTATATCCTCCATAGCATTAACCAGTCATCACAACACGTCTCTATATCCTCCATAGCATTAACCAGTCAACACGTCTCTATATCCTCCATAGCATTAACCAGTCAACACAATACGTCTCTATATCCTCCATAGCATTAACCAGTCAACACAACACGTCTATATCCTCCATAGCATTAACCAGTCAATACGTCTCTATATCCTCCATAGCATTAACCAGTCAACACAACACGTCTCTATATCCTCCATAGCATTAACCAGTCACACAAACGTCTCTATATCCTCCATAGCATAACCAGTCAACACAACACGTCTCTATATCCTCCATAGCATTAACCAGTCAACACAACACGTCTATATCCTCCATAGCATTAACCAGTCAACACGTCTCTATATCCTCCATAGCATTAACCAGTCAACACAACAGCTCTATACCTCCATAGCATTACCCAGTCAACACGTCTCTATATCCTCCATAGCATTAACCAGTTAACACAATACGTCTCTATATCCTCCATAGCATTAACCAGTCAACACAACACGTCTCTATATCCTCCATAGCATTAACCAGTCAACACAACACGTCTCTATATGCTCCATAGCATTAACCAGTCAACAACACATCTCTATATCCTCCATAGCATTAACCAGCAATAAGTCTCTATATCCTCCATAGCATTAACCAGAACACAATACGTCTCTATATCCTCCATAGCATTAACCAGTCAACACAATACGTCTCTATATCCTCCATAGCATTACCAGTCACACAATACGTCTCTATATCCCATAGCATTAACCAGTCAACACAATACGTCTCTATATCCTCCATAGCATTAACCAGTCAACACAACACGTCTCTATATCCTCCATAGCATTAACAAGTCAACACAATACGTCTCTATATCCTCCATAGCATTAACCAGTCAACACAATACGTCTCTATATCCTCCATAGCATTAACCAGTCAATACGTCTCTATATCCTCCATAGCATTAACCAGTCAACACGTCTCTATATCCTCCATAGCATTAACCAGTCAATACGTCTCTATATCCTCCATAGCATTAACCAGTCAACACGTCTCTATATCCTCCATAGCATTAACCAGTCAACACGTCTCTATATCCTCCATATCATTAACCAGTCAATACGTCTCTATATCCTCCATAGCATAACCAGTCAACACAACACGTCTCTATATCCTCCTAGCATTAACCAGTCAAACAACACGTCTCTATATCCTCCATAGCATTAACCAGTCAACAAGTCTCTATACCTCCATAGCATAAACCAGTCAACACAACACGTCTCTATATCCTCCATAGCATTAACCAGTCAACACAACACGTCTCTATATCCTCCATAGCATTAACCAGTCAACACGTCTCTATATCCTCCATAGCATTAACCAGTCCAACACAATACGTCTCTATATCCTCCATAGCATTAACCAGTCAATACGTCTCATATCCTCCATAGCATTAACCAGTCAACACAACACGTCTCTATATTCTCCATAGCATTAACCAGTCAACACAACCGTCTCATATCCTCCATAGCATTAACCAGTCAACACAACACGTCTCTATATCCTCCATAGCATTAACCAGTCAACACAACACGTCTCTATATCCTCCATAGCATTAACCAGTCAACACGTCTCTATCCTCCATAGCATTAACCAGTCAACACAACACGTCTCTATATCCTCCATAGCATTACCCAGTCAACACGTCTCTATCCTCCATAGCATTAACCAGTTAACACAATACGTCTCTATATCCTCCATAGCATTAACCAGTCAACACAACACGTCTCTATATCCTCCATAGCATTAACCAGTCAACACAATACGTCTCTATATCCTCCATAGCATTAACCAGTCAACACGTCTCTATATCCTCCATAGCATTAACCAGTCAACACAACACGTCTCTATATCCTCCATAGCATTAACCAGTCAACACGTCTCTATATCCTCCATAGCATTAACCAGTCAACACAACACGACTCTATATCCTCCATAGCATAAACCAGTCAATACAACACGTCTCTATATCCTCCATAGCATTAACCAGTCAACACGTCTCTATATCCTCCATAGCATTAACCAGTCAACACAACACGTCTCTATATCCTCCATAGCATTAACCAGTCAACAAAACGTCTCTATATCCTCCATAGCATTAACCAGTCAACACAATACGTCTCTATATCCTCCATAGCATTAACCAGTCAACACAACACGTCTCTATATCCTTCATAGCATTAACCAGTCAACACAACACGTCTCTATATCCTCCATAGCATTAACCAGTCAACACGTCTCTATATCCTCCATAGCATTAACCAGTCAACACAACACGTCTCTATATCCTCCATAGCATTAACCAGTCAATACGTCTCTATACCTCCATAGCATTAACCAGTCAACACAACACGCCTCTATATCCTCCATAGCATTAACCAGTCACACAACACGTCTCTATATCCTTCATAGCATTAACCAGTCAACCCAACACGTCTCTATACTCCATAGCATTAACCAGTCAACACAACAGTCTCTATATCCTCCATAGCATTAACCAGTCAACACAACAGTCTCTATATCCTCTATAGCATAACCAGTCAATACGTCTCTATATCCTCCATAGCATTAACCAGTCAACACGTCTCTAATATCCTCCATAGCATTAACCAGTCAACACAACACGTCTCTATATCCTCCATAGCATTAACCAGTCAACACAACACGTCTCTATATCCTCCATAGCATTAACCAGTCAACACAATACGTCTCTATATCCTCCATAGCATTAACCAGTCAACACAACAGGTCATTATATCCTCCATAGCATTAACCAGTCAACACAATACGTCTCTATATCCTCCATAGCATTAACCAGTCAACACAACACGTCTCTATATCCTCCATAGCATTAACCAGTCAACACAACACGTCTCTATATCCTCCATAGCATTAACCAGTCAATACGTCTCTATATCCTCCATAGCATTAACCAGTCAACACAATACGTCTCTATATCCTCCATAGCATTAACCAGTCAATACGTCTCTATATCCTCCATAGCATTAACCAGTCAACACGTCTCTATATCCTCCATAGCATTAACCAGTCAACAACACGTCTCTATCCTCCATAGCATTAACCAGTCAACACGTCTCTATACCTCCATAGCATTAACCAGTCAATACGTCTCATATCCTCCATAGCATTAACCAGTCAACACAACACGTCTCTATATCCTCCATGGCATTAACCAGTCAACACAACACGTCTCTATATCCTCCATGGCATTAACCAGTCAACACGTCTCTATATCCTCCATAGCATTAACCAGTCAACACAACACGTCTCTATATCCTCCATAGCATTAACCAGTCAACACAACACGTCTCTATATCCTCCATAGCATTAACCAGTCAACACGTCTCTATATCCTCCATAGCATTAACCAGTCAACACAACACGTCTATATCCTCCATAGCATTAACCAGTCAATACGCCTCTATATCCTCCATAGCATTAACCAGTCAACACAACACGTCTCTATATCCTCCATAGCATTAACCAGTCAATACGTCTCTATATCCTCCATAGCATTAACCAGTCAACACAACACGTCTCTATATCCTCCATAGCATTAACCACACAACACGTCTCTATATCCTCCATAGCATTAACCAGTCAATACGTCTCTATATCCTCCATAGCATTAACCAGTCAACACAACACGTCTCTATATCCTCCATAGCATTAACCAGTCAATACGTCTCTATATCCTCCATAGCATTAACCCAGTCAACCCACAACACGTCTCTATATCCTCCATAGCATTAACCAGTCACACAACACGTCTCTATATCCTCCATAGCATTAACCAGTCAACACAATACGGCTCTATATCCTCCATAGCATTAACCAGTCAACACAACACGTCTTTATATCCTCCATAGCATTAACCAGTCAACACAACACATCTCTATATCCTCCATAGCATTAACCAGTCAACACAACACGTCTCTATATCCTCCATAGCATTAACCAGTCAACACAACACGTCTCTATATGCTCCATAGCATTAAAACCAGTCAACACCAAACACATCTCTATATCCTCCATAGCATTAACCAGTCAATACGTCTCTATATCCTCCATAGCATTAACCAGTCAACACAATACGGTCTCTATATCCTCCATAGCATTAACCAGTCAACACAATACGTCTCTATATCCTCCATAGCATTAACCAGTCAACACAATACGTCTCTATATCCTCCATAGCATTAACCAGTCAACACAACACGTCTCTATATCCTCCATAGCATTAACCATTCAACACAATACGTCTCTATATCCTCCATAGCATTAACCAGTCAATACGTCTCTATATCCTCCATAGCATTAACCAGTCAACACAACACATCTCTATATCCTCCATAGCATTAACCAGTCAATACGTCTCTATATCCTCCATAGCATTAACCAGTCAACACAATACGTCTCTATATCCTCCATAGCATTAACCAGTCAACACAATACGTCTCTATATCCTCCATAGCATTAACCAGTCAACACAATACGTCTCTATATCCTCCATAGCATTAACCAGTCAACACAACACGTCTCTATATCCTCCATAGCATTAACCATTCAACACAATACGTCTCTATATCCTCCATAGCATTAACCAGTCAACACAATACGTCTCTATATCCTCCATAGCATTAACCAGTCAATACGTCTCTATATCCTCCATAGCATTAACCAGTCAACACGTCTCTATATCCTCCATAGCATTAACCAGTCAATACGTCTCTATATCCTCCATAGCATTAACCAGTCAACACGTCTCTATATCCTCATAGCATTAACCAGTCAACACAACACGTCATATCCTCCATAGCATTAACCAGTCAATACGTCTCTATATCCTCCATAGCATTAACCAGTCAACACAAACACGTCTCTATATCCTCCATAGCATTAACCAGTCAACAAGTCTCTATATCTCCATAGCATTAACCAGTCAACACAACAGTCTCTATATCCTCCATAGCATTAACCAGTCAACACGTCTCTATATCCTCCATAGCATTAATCAGTCAACACAATACGTCTCTATATCCTCCATAGCATTAACCAGTCAACACAACACGTCTAATATCCTCCATAGCATTAACCAGTCAACGTCTCTATATCCTCCATAGCATTAACCAGTCAACACAACACGTCTCTTATTCTCCATAGCATTAACCAGTCAACACAACACGTCTCTATATCCTCCATAGCATTAACCAGTCAACACAACACGTCTCTATATCCTCCATAGCATTAACCAGTCAACACAACACGTCTCTATATCCTCCATAGCATTAACCAGTCAACACGTCTCTATATCCTCCATAGCATTAACCAGTCAACACACAACGTCTCTATATCCTCCATAGCATTACCCAGTCCCAACACGTCTCTATATCCGCCATAGCATTACCAGTTACACAATACGTCTCTATATCCTCCATAGCATTAACCAGTCAACACAACACGTCTCTATATCCTCCATAGCATTAACCATCAACACACAACACGTCTCTATATCCTCCATAGCATTAACCATTCAACACGTCTCTATATCCTCCATAGAACCAGTCAACACGTCTCTCTATATCCTCCATAGCAATTAACCATCAACACGTCTCTATATCCTCCATAGCATTAACCAGTCCAACACGTACTCTATATCCTCCATAGCATTAACAGTCAATACAACACGACTCTATATCCTCCATAGCATTAACCAGTCATACACACGTCTCTATAATCCTCCATAGCATTAACCAGTCAACACGTCTCTATATCCTCCATAGCATTAACCAGTCAACACAACACGTCTCTATATCCTCCATAGCATTAACCAGTCAACACAATACGTCTCTATCTCCTCCATAGCATTAAACCAGTCAACACAATACGTCTCTAGTCCTTCCATAGCATTAACCAGTCAACACAACACGTCTCTATATCCTCATAGCATTAACCAGTCAACACAACACGTCTCTATATCCTCCATAGCATTAACCAGTCAACACAACACGTCTCTATATCCTCCATAGCATTAACCAGTCAACACATCACGTCTCTATATCCTCCATAGCAGTAACCAGTCACAATACGTCTCTATATCCTCCATAGCATTAACCAGTCAACACAACACGTCTCTATATCCTCATAGCATTAACCAGTCAAACACAACACGTCTCTATATCCTTCATAGCATTAACCAGTCAACCAACACGTCTCTATATCCATAGCATTAACCAGTCAACACGAACACGTCTCTATATCCTCCATAGCATTAACCATCAAACACAACACGTCTCTATATCCTCCATAGCATTAAACCAGTCAATACGTCTCTATATCCTCCATAGCATTAACCAGTCAACACAACACGTCTCTATATCCTCCATAGCATTACCCAGTCAATACGTCTCTATATCCTCCATAGCATTAACCAGTCAACACAACACGTCTCTATATCCTCCATAGCATTTTCCAGTCAACACGTCTCTATATCCTCCATAGCATTAACCAGTCAACACGTCTCTATATCCTCCATAGCATTAACCAGTCAACACAACACGTCTCTATATCCTCCATAGCATTAACCAGTCAACACAACACGTCTCTATATCCTCCATAGCATTAACCAGTCAACACAATACGTCTCTATATCCTCCATAGCATTAACCAGTCAACACGTCATTATATCCTCCATAGCATTAACCAGTCAACACAATACGTCTCTATATCCTCCATAGCATTAACCAGTCAACACAACACGTCTCTATATCCTCCATAGCATTAACCAGTCAACACAACACGTCTCTATATCCTCCATAGCATTAACCAGTCAACACGTCTCTATATCCTCCATAGCATTAACCAGTCAACACAACACGTCTCTATATCCTCCATAGCATTAACCAGTCAACACGTCTCTATATCCTCCATAGCATTAACCAGTCAACACGTCTCTATATCCTCCATAGCATTAACCAGTCAACACGTCTCTATATCCTCCATAGCATTAACCAGTCAACACAACACGTCTCTATATCCTCCATAGCATTAACCAGTCAACACGTCTCTATATCCTCCATAGCATTAACCAGTCAACACAACACGTCTATATCCTCCATAGCATTAACCAGTCAATACGTCTCTATATCCTCCATAGCATTAACCAGTCAACACAACACGTCTCTATAGTCCTCCATAGCATTAACCAGTCAATACGTCTCTATATCCTCCATAGCATTAACCAGTCCCACACAACACGTCTCTATATCCTCCATAGCATTAACCAGTCAACACAACACGTCTCTATATCCTCCATAGCATTAACCAGTCAATACGTCTCTATATCCTCCATAGCATTAACCAGTCAACACAACACGTCTCTATATCCTCCATAGCATTAACCAGTCAATACGTCTCTATATCCTCCATATCATTAACCAGTCAACACAACACGTCTCTATATCCTCCATAGCATTAACCAGTCAACACAACACGTCTCTATATCCTCCATAGCATTAACCAGTCAACACAATACGTCTCTATATCCTCCATAGCATTAACCAGTCAACACAACACGTCTCTATATCCTCCATAGCATTAACCAGTCAACACAACACATCTCTATATCCTCCATAGCATTAACCAGTCAACACAACACGTCTCTATATCCTCCATAGCATTAACCAGTCAACACAACACGTCTCTATATGCTCCATAGCATTAACCAGTCAACACAACACATCTCTATATCCTCCATAGCATTAACCAGTCAATACGTCTCTATATCCTCCATAGCATTAACCAGTCAACACAATACGTCTCTATATCCTCCATAGCATTAACCAGTCAACACAATACGTCTCTATATCCTCCATAGCATTAACCAGTCAACACAATACGTCTCTATATCCTCCATAGCATTAACCAGTCAACACAACACGTCTCTATATCCTCCATAGCATTAACCAGTCAACACAACACGTCTCTATATCCTCCATAGCATTAACCAGTCAACACAACACGTCTCTATTTCCTCCATAGCATTAACCAGTCAACACAACACATCTCTATACCCTCCATAGAATGAGACACAGCTTCTTTGACATGTTCTGTACAAACACCTCATCAGTATTCATCGGTCCCAACAACTTATGGAAAACGGACTGCTGGACAGACAGCAGCATATGTGTGTGTGAGCATGTGTGTTCGTGTATTTCTATGTAAATATATGTATATGTATTTGTCATATGCTTCGTAAACAACAGGTGTAGACTAACAGTGAAATCCTTACTATGTGTGTGTGTGTATATGTGTGTGTCTGTATATATGCGTGTGTGTATACAGTGGGGGAAAAAAGTATTTGATCCCCTGCTGATTTTGTACATTTGCCCACTTACAAAGAAATGATCAGTCTATAATTTTAATGGTAGGTTTATTTGAACAGTGAGACACAGAATAACAAAAAAAATGCAGAAAAACCCATGTCAAAAATGTTATAAAATGATTTGCATTTTAATGAGGGAAATAAGTACTGTCATATGAAAAGGTTTGGGCACCCCTCTGAGGCTGCATAATAATGTACTCTGTCGTCACAGAAAATGATCACAGTGGCATGCCATTCATTTTCTAATAAAAGCAGAGTACTGGGGTATTGTCCAGACAAAGATTTTTAGCGTAGCAATATTAAGTTGTTTGAAATTAAATCAGATGTGAAAAATAGGCTATGCAAAAATTTGGGCACCCTTGTCATTCTGTTGATTTGAATACCTGTAACTACTTAGCACTGATTAATTGGAACACACAATTGGTTTGGTGAGCTCATTAAGCCTTGAACTTCATAGACAAGTGCATCCAATCATGTGAAAAGGTATTTAAGGTGGCCAATTGCAAGTTGTTGTTCTCTTTGACTCTCCTCTGAAGAGTGGCAACGTGGGGGCCTCAAAACAACTCAAATGACCTGAAAACAAAGATTGTTCAGCATTATGGTTTAGAGGAAGGCTACAAAAAGCTATCGCAGAGATGTAAGCTGTCAGTGTCCACTGTGAGGAACATAGTGAGGAAATGGAAGACCACAGGCACAGTTCTTGTTAAGGCCAGAAGTGGCAGGCCAAGTAAAATATCGGAGAGGCAAAGGCGAAGGATGGTGAGAACGGTCAAAAACAGCCCACAGACCACCTGCAAAGACCTACAACATCATCTTGCTGCAGATGGTGTCACTGTGCATCGTTCAACAATTCAGCGCACTTTGCACAAGGAGAAGCTGTATGGGAGAGTGATGCGGAAGAAGCCTTTTCTGCACACACGCCACAACAGAGTCGCTTGAGGTATGCAAACGCACATTTGGACAAGCCAGCTTCATTTTGGAATAAGGTGCTGTGGACTGATGAAACAAAGATTGAGTTATTTGGTCATAACAAGGGACGTTATGCATGGCGGCAAAAGAACACAGCATTCCAAGAAAAACACTTGCTACACACAGTAAAATTTGGTGGGGGTTCCATCATGCTGTGGGGCTGTGTGGCCAGTGCCGGTACTGGGAATCTTGTTAAAGTTGAGGGTCGCATGGATTCCACTCAATATCAGCAGATTCTTGGGAATAATGTTGAAGAATCAGTCACAAAGTTGAAGTTACGCCGGGGCTGGATATTTCAACAAGACAACGACCCAAAACACTGCTCAAAATCTACCCGAGCATTTATGCAGAGGAACAAGTACAATGTTCTGGAATGGCCATCCCAGTCCCCAGACCTGAATATCATTGAGAATCTGTGGGATGATTTGAAGCGGGCTGTCCATGCTCAGCAACCATCAAACCTAACTGAACTGGAGATGTTTTGTAAGGAGGAATGGTCCAAAATACCTTCATCCAGAATCCAGACACTCATTAGAGGCTTTAGGAAGCATCTAGAGGCTGTTATTTTAGCAAAAGGAGGCTCTACTAAATATTGATGTGATTTTTCTATTGGGGTGCCCAAATTTATGCACCTGTCTAATTTTGTTTTGATGCATATTGCACATTTTCTGTTAATCCAATAAACCTCATTTCACTACTGAAATATTACTGTGTCCATCAGTTATTTGATAGATCAAAATGAAACACCCAATTATTTAAAAATGGAAATCATGAAAATTGTCAGGGGTGCCCAAACTTTTTTATACGACTGTATTTGACCCTCTGCAAAACATGACTTACTACTTGGTGGCAAAACCCTTGTTGGCAATCACAGAGGTCAGACGTTTCTTGTAGTTGGCCACCAGGTTTGCACACATCTCAGGAGGGATTTTGTCCCACTCCTCTTTGCAGATCTTCTCCAAGTCATTAAGGTTTCGAGGCTGACGTTTGGCAACTCGAACCTTCAGCTCCCTTCACAGATTGTCTATGGGATTAAGGTCTAGAGACTGGCTAGGCCACTCCAGGACCTTAATGTGCTTCTTCTTGAGCCACTCCTTTGTTGCCTTGGCCGTGTGTTTTGGGTCATTGTCATGCTGGAATACCCATCCACGACCCATTTTCAATGCCCTGGCTGAGGGAAGGGGGTTCTCACCCAAGATTTGACGGTACATGGCCCCATCCATTGTCCCTTTGATGCGGTGAAGTTGTCCTGTCCCCTTAGCAGAAAAACACCCCCAAAGCATAATGTTTCCACCTCCATGTTTGACGGTGGAGATGGTGTTCTTGGGGTCATAGGCAGCATTCCTCCTCCTCCAAACACGGCGAGTTGAGTTGATGCCAAAGAGCTCCATTTTGGTCTCATCTGACCACAACACTTTCATCAGTTGTCCTCTGAATCATTCAGATGTTCATTGGCAAACTTCAGAGGGGCATGTATATGTATTCTTGAGCAGGGGGACCTCGGGGCGCTGCAGGATTTCAGTCCTTCACGGCGTAGTGTGTAACCAATTGTTTTCTTGGTGACTATGGTCCCAGCTGCCTTGAGATCATTGACAAGATCCTCCTGTGTAGTTCTGGGCTGATTCCTCACCGTTCTCATGATCATTGCAACCCCACGAGGTGAGATCTTGCATGGAGCTCCAGGCCGAGGGATATTGACAGTTCTTTTGTGCTTCTTCCATTTGCGAATAATCGCACCAAATGTTGTCACCTTCTCACCAAGCTGCTTGGCGATGGTCTTGTAGCCCATTCCAGCCTTGTGTAGGTCTACAATCTTGTCCCTGACATCCTTGGAGAGCTCTTTGGTCTTGGCCATGGTGGAGAGTTTGGAATCTGATTGATTGATTGCTTCTATTGATTGATTCCCTTTAAGAGTGTGCTCCTAATCTCAGCTCGTTACCTGTATAAAAGACACCTGGGAGCCAGAAATCTTTGATTGAGAGGGGGTCAAAT
>NW_021822738.1:55694-64795 GCF_901001165.1 Salmo trutta
CCTTCAACAGTACGATCGTATCCCAAATGGCACCCCACCTTTGACCAGAGCCCTATGGACACTGATCAAAAGTAGTGCACTATAATGGGAAAAAGGTGACAATTGGGGAGCGCCCGTTGTCACCAGACCAATCCCGTCACTATGCCTTGTGCTTCAACTGAACAAGGAACTGTGCCAGATCATTAGAGCTGTCTGAGTCCCAGCTAGTGTTGGTTTACTAGCAGGCTAGTGGTTTACGGTGCTAACCTAATTCCTTCCTTTTAGCCTCCGTCATCAGCTCACGGAGAACAGCACAGCAGGCAGCCACAGATCTCATGAAGAGTGAAGGTTCGGCGGAGGAGCTGGGCAGACAGAAACAGGTTAAATCTTCTTCCACATTTCCCTTTTCCCCCCAAGCCGCCAAAACTGTTCAGAGATTATACAGTTGGTGTTTGTAACTATCAACGAGACGAGAGATGAAACGAAGACGAGATCGAATTAGTGCACTTTCTCTGTCTTTCTAGCTTATTCTCAGGTACGGGCTCATTACACTGAGTGAATGGAAGAGGTAGGAAGGGAGGGGGAGAGGAAATGTGTGTGTGTGTGTGTGTGTGTGTGTGTGTGTGTGTGTGTGTGTGAAGACTCAATTCTGATAACCCTGCGTCAATGGTATAAGTGTGAGCCTTAGCGCTAGCCAGTGTGAGCCTTAGCGCTAGCCAGTGTGAGCCTTAGCGCTAGCCAGTGTGAGCCTTAGCGCTAGCCAGTGTGAGCCTTAGCGCTAGCCAGTGTGAGCCTTAGCGCTAGCCAGTGTGAGTATGTGTGGCTGAACTGAATATTCCAAGAAGATGGACTTCAGCTATTCCAATGACTCACGAGAAGTTGCAAGTTCAAGCTTCTGTATAACCTGTAAATCACTTGTCCTCAAAATGGACAAATGAGCCAAATAACCTCCCTCTTGCTTCATTTCTCCCCACCCCTCTGGCTGAGGTAAAAGGCTAGATAAATAAGGCATGGCTGTGGGGTCACTGAGGCGTGACCTTTCGGCCCATTTTCTGTGGCACTGCAGAAGAGGGACAGGAGTGCAGCCTCAGCCCTGGTCTGCTGCCCACTCCTCTGGCTCCTCCAGCCCTGCCGCTGCAGACAATGCATTTTAATCAGCGCTGCGCTAGGATGGCTGGGGCACTGCATCAAGCTTAACGAGGCTGAGAGAAGCCTTTCATTTACCCACATGCTGGTAACAAATGGACCGGGTCCCTCGCAAGACAACCCCCCTCCCTCGCTGTCCTTCAATATCTCACTCCATCATGACACGTCTGTCTCCTTCCCTCCAGCTCACGCCATCTCTGTTTCTTCCCCTCTGTATTAGCGTGCTCTCTCATTCCTCTCCTCCCTCACATCCTCCCTCTGTCTTTTTCCCTCCTGTCTCTGCCTGTCCTTGTGCAGTATCTTTCATTCCGCCTGTCTCTGTCCATCTCGTCCTCTACCCGCCCATCTCGTCCTACCGCCTCTCTCCCTACCTACCGCCTCTCTGCCCATCTCGTCCTCTACCGCCTCTCTGCCCATCTCGTCCTCTACCGCCTCTCTGCCCATCTCGTCCTCTACCGCCTCTCTGCCCATCTCGTCCTCTACCGCCTCTCTGCCCATCTCGTCCTCTACCGCCTCTCTGTCCATCTCGTCCTCTACCGCCTCTCTGTCCATCTCGTCCTCTACCGCCTCTCTGTCCATCTCGTCCTCTACCGCCTCTCTGTCCATCTCGTCCTCTACCGCCTCTCTGTCCATCTCGTCCTCTACGCCTCTGCATCTCGTCCTCTTACCGACTCTCTGCCCTCATCTGTCCTCTACCGCCTCTCTGCCCATCTCGTCCTCTACCGCCTCTCTGTCCATCTCGTCCTCTACCGCCTCTCTGTCCATCTCGTCCTCTACCGCCTCTCTGTCCATCTCGTCCTCTACCGCCTCTGTCCATCTCGTCCTCTACCGCCTCTCTGCCCATCTCGTCCTCTACCGCCTCTCTGCCCATCTCGTCCCTCTACCGCCTCTCTGCCATCTCGTCCTTCTACCGCCTCTCTGTCCATCTCGTCCTCTACCGCCTCTCTGTCCATCTCGTCCTCTACCGCCTCTCTGTCCATCTCGTCCTCTACCGCCTCTCTGTCCATCTCGTCCTCTACCGCCTCTCTGTCCATCTCGTCCTCTACCGCCTCTCTGTCCATCTCGTCCTCTACCGCCTCTGCCCATCTCGTCCTCTACCGCCTCTCTGTCTATCTCGTCATCTAATCCTCCAGTCTTCCAGCTCCTTCCCTCTTCACTTTGTCTTAACAAACAGTGCATCTCTATCAGTCACATACCCTCCCTCTCCTCACCATTTATCCTTCCTTCCCTCGCTCCCTCCCTCCCTCCTGCTCTCCCCCTTCCTGCCTTGCTCTCCCCCTTCTTTCCTCCCTCCCTCCCTCCCTCCTGCTCTCCCCCTTCCTGCCTTGCTCTCCCCCTTCTTTCCTCCCTCCCTCCCTCCCTCCCTCTCTCCCTCTCTCTCCTAGAGGTGTGTTGTCCTCCCAGGCAGAGTTCAGCTCCATCACTCATCTGCTCCACAGGTCTCATTAGGGACGGGCCAGGCCAGGAGGGAACATTTTAATAAATAGATGAATGTGACACTGCCACAACAGTGGGTATACACACACACACGAATGCATACACGTACAAATTAACACACACACACTCGCATGCGTCTTTGGGGATCTTGAGAAAGATTAAGCCAGGGATGAGCCTGACACTCACGGAATAAAACTCTTTCATTTGATTATTTCAAGCCACATGATTCTCCGCGCTCAGACACACACTTCAACCTAGCTTGAATAATAGCAACAAAGTCTATTCTGTGGCTACACAAACACATACTGATAACAGGGCACCTAGTGAAAATGGGATACACACGAACACCCCCCCACCTACCTACCTCTGCTGCATTGTGCACAATACGTCTTGCTTCATTAAAGCCAAATCTCACCCACTATCAGTTCACAAGCACAGAAGTCGTTTGAACCGCCAGGGAAATACAATTCCATTTCAGGGTTATCTTAATATATGAGCTTGTCTCCCCCTCACTGGTCTGTTGTTATGAGCCAGGCAAACACCCACAATCGCACAATATTGCTCCTGCTCCATCGCACCACAGATTGGAGCTCACAAAGTAATTAGCAGTTTATATATGAGTGTGTATGTGTGTGTCTATGTGTTAGTGTGTTGGTGTGCTCTCAACTCCCTGGTATAATTCCTTCCCTTTTCTAATTTCTCCATCCGTTGTTAGCAGCCGGTTCATTTCACATATCTGGGGGAGAACGTGTGTGTCTGCCCTCTGCATGCTGCAGACTATCCTCTCAGAACACTACGGTGGAATCAGAACAACACCTGCTTTTTACACAAAACTAAACAGACACACCGGGAAAAAGTCATATGTTTGTTGTCGAAACAAAGTTTTGTGATTTATTTTGTCAAGATCCGTCAATAAACCAGACAGATCTGTACAAGAGGATCAATTACTTTTCTGTCTAGTTTTCCTTCTCTCACTGTCTTGTCCCATCTGTCACCTGATCATCTCCCCTCATCTAGCTATTATCCCCATCCGTCTCCTCTTTCATCTCTCCCCCGAGGCCTCAGTCCTTTTCACTTGTCACAGGAGAGGGAGGGGTCATGGAGTAGAGGACTTATCACACGTGTTGTAGTGTGTAATGGAGTCAGATCATACAGGATAGTCACCCACAGCTTGAAAAGGAGCCAATGGTGCCATTGAATCAGATATTTTCCAGTGGACAACTGGCGAGAACGTTGTCAAGCATGGCGGCGAGGTAGACGTGTTGGCGTGGCAGGGAGCACGAGATCAAGCATGTTGTGGGAGAGGAAACAACACGCTCAGCAGTACAGTGAAGCCTGTTACAAACTGTACAGAAATAGACCAAAGGAATATGTTATGACCTTGTATACATTGATTGGTGAGTGTACAGACAGTGTTGTACAACAGTATAATGTATCAATAGAAAATATCAGCCATGTGTTAGTATATTAGTGGATATGCTGAATGTATGTATGTGAACACGTGTGCGGGCTCCTTTATAATCCATCTCCAGGCTTTGCCATTGGAGTTGTCAGGGTTTACACTGCAGTCTGGAAAATCTAAGTAAATTCTAAGCCTTCCCTTTCACAACTGCTTTCCCTCCCCCCGTCTTTCCTCCCCCCGCCCGTCTTGCCTCCCCCCGCCCGTCTTGCTCCCTCCCCTTCCTCCCTCCCCCGTCTTTCCTCTTCCTCCCTCTCCCCGTCTTGCCTCCGCCCCTTCCTCTCACCTCCGCCCCTTCCTCTCCCCGTCTTGCCTCCTCCCCTTCATCCCTCCGCCCGTCTTGCATCCTCCCCTTCCGTCTTGCCTCCTCCCCTTCCGTCTTCCTTGCCCCCCGATCTTCCTCCCCCTTCCACCTCTCCCCTCCATTCTCCCCCTTCCACCTCTCCCCTCCATTCTCCCCCTTCCACCTCTCCCCTCCCCTCCATTCTCCCCCTTCCACCTCTCCCCTCCATCCTCCCCCTTCCACCTCTCCCCTCCATCCTCCCCCTTCCACCTCTCCCCTCCATCCTCCCCCTTCCACCTCTCCCCTCCATCCTCCCCCTTCCACCTCTCCCCTCCATCCTCCCCCTTCCACCCTCCCCCTTCCACCTCTCCCCTTCCACCTCTCCCCTCCCACCATCCTCCCCCCTCCCCCTTCCACCTCTCCCCTCCCACCTCTCCCCTCCCACCTCCCCCTTCCCCCTCCATTCTCCCCTCCATCCCCCCCTCTCCCCTCCATCCTCCCCCCTCTCCCCATCCTCCCCCTTCCACCTCTCCCTCCCTCTTCTTCCTGCTGCAGGGCAGAGTGGAGCAGTGGACATCAATCTTATGGCCGGCTTCTCTTCTTTAGCTGTGGCGGGCTGCCACAGAGCTTGTTACCCAGTTTACAGCACTGACCTGCCGGCTCATCTCACACTCCCATAAAGGGAGTGAGTGATGGGGTGGCATGGGAAAGAGGGAGAGGGAGGAGGGGAAGGAAGGAGAGAGCGACAGACTTATACAGCATGCATGACAATAGCACACGCCTCTCCTCTATCCCTCTATCCATCCATCTCTCCCCAACGGTCTAAACCGCTTACAACGCCCACACACATACACACACACACACACACACACACACACACACACACACACACACACACACACACACACACACACACACACTCACACTCAAGGGAAGCTAGGACATGAGTATGTAAAGTAAAGAAGCCAGCTCAGAGGAGTCCCAGACTTTTCTCTCCTCAAAGGCAGACTTGTTGGTATTATAAAGGAGAACTGACAACAATTCAAGGACAAGGCTTAGTAAGAGGAAGTGTGACTAAATCATACATATAGAAATACTTCTCTCCCCTCCCACTAGCCTAGCCCTGCCTGTGACCACTTTCCCTCCCCTCCCACTAGCCTAGCCCTGCCTGTGACCACTTTCCCTCCCCTCCCACTAGCCTAGCTCTGCCTGTGACCACTTTCCCTCCCCTCCCACTAGCCTAGCTCTGCCTGTGACCACTTTCCCTCCCCTCCCACTAGCCTAACCCTGCCTGTGACCACTTTCCCCCCCCCTCCCACTAGCCTAGCTCTGCCTGTGACCACTTTCCCTCCCCTCCCACTAGCCTAACCCTGCCTGTGACCACTTTCCCTCCCCTCCCACTAGCCTAACCCTGCCTGTGACCACTTTCCCTCCCCTCCCACTAGCCTAGCTCTGCCTGTGACCACTTTCCCTTCCCTCCCACTAGCCTAACCCTGCCTGTGACCACTTTCCCTCCCCTCCCACTAGCCTAGCTCTGCCTGTGACCACTTTCCCTCCCCTCCCACTAGCCTAGCTCTGCCTGTGACCACTTTCCCCCCCCTCCCACTAGCCTAGCTCTGCCTGTGACCACTTTCCCTCCCCTCCCACTAGCCTAGCTCTGCCTGTGACCACTTTCCCTCCCCTCCCACTAGCCTAGCTCTGCCTGTGACCACTTTCCCTCCCCTCCCACTAGCCTAACCCTGCCTGTGACCACTTTCCCTCCCCTCCCACTAGCCTAGCTCTGCCTGTGACCACTTTCCCTTCCCTCCCACTAGCCTAACCCTGCCTGTGACCACTTTCCCTCCCCTCCCACTAGCCTAGCTCTGCCTGTGACCACTTTCCCTCCCCTCCCACTAGCCTAGCTCTGCCTGTGACCACTTTCCCCCCCTCCCACTAGCCTAGCTCTGCCTGTGACCACTTTCCCTCCCCTCCCACTAGCCTAGCTCTGCCTGTGACCACTTTCCCTCCCCTCCCACTAGCCTAGCTCTGCCTGTGACCACTTTCCCTCCCCTCCCACTAGCCTAGCTCTGCCTGTGACCACTCAGATGTCCATCTCCTACATGCTCCTTCTCACTACACTACTAATACCAGGGATCACACCATTCTATCCTAAAAGAGACGTAGGTTGTGTCCCAAATGGCCACCTTAGTCACGAGTAGTGTACTAAACATGGAATAGGGTGCCTTTTGTGCCACAATTGTAGCTAATGTAGAGTCTGGACGGTGTGTTAGCTAGTGGACAGAGGTGGCTGGGACACCTGGCAGATGATGACTGATAGACTGGTGTGGAAACAGCTTCTCTAGAGACATCAGGGTGATGGGAGTGCTGATAGGAGTCCTGCTGGGTAACAACCTCGGTCAACAGAGACAAATCCTGTTCAAATACACACCATTAGCCCAGTGGACCGAGGAGATTACATCTGTAGTCACAGACAGGAAGCACACTAAGACCAAGTCAAACACAACTAGAACTGACAGTGCCAACAGGAAAGGCTATACACCACCAGACGTACCCTGGCACTTACAGTACAGTAGGATGGGGTGTGTGTAGGGGATTTAACAGACTTTGATCATGAGATGTAAATACGGCTGAGTGCAGCAGTTTGAAATGGGTGTTTAACCAGTCAATCGTTGGCAGACATGGTCACCACACACACTAATGACAACTCAACAGATATTGAAAGACAACAAGGCTTTTACAATCCAAAATAGCTGTATTTTGTGTTGAGACTAAACATTTGTTAGCGTTTTGACAGTGATGTAGGAGTGCGTTCTAATTCCACCAATGAGGAAAGTAGTCCTGAAAAGGGTCAGAGTAAAAACAGTTGATATAATATGTTTTTGTATGTCGTTTTTCTTAGAGAAAAAGGTTGGACATTTTGAACATTAAAACGTGTTCATCTCCATCTTGTTTCCTGCAAAAATCACCTTTCTTTTCGCCCTTCGGTGAGAAAAATGCTTAACATGTTATTTTGTACAAGATGGATGTCAAACATGAACTACAGGGGAGCTTCTCTGCTCAGGGAAGATGACTGGGACATGGTGGCACTTCATCACCCAAAACTTTCTCTTTGTCCATTTTTGGTTATTGTCTTTTTTGTTTGTTTTTCTGATTTCATACATAAAGCTTGGGTTTTTACACAATGCTACAAGGAGGACTTAAAAAAAATGTAAAGTAAAAAAAACAACAATTTACAACTTCTACCTCCCTCCTATACCCAAACACTCTGTTCTCTACAGGTGTACAGGGTAAGACAAGGTAGTCACTGTCTATATTCAGTTATCAGGGTGGATCATCCCTTTTTTTCATCGTCTTTGTACTAAATCCATACCATCCCCCCTGTATTTTCAGCTGAGGGAGGAGGGAGGGAGGAGCTCTGGTATCAATCTGGGCGTCTCGAGGTTCTGGAGGGGGCCTGGAGGAGGAGGAGAGCAGAGTAGGGCCCTCCGTGGTCCCAGGGCAGAGCAGAGCTGGGCAACGGATCCAGGGACTCTAGGACTGTTTGAGGCGTTTGCGTGGGGGTCCCAGGAAGGGGCACTGGGCTGAGGCCAAGGAGCGATAGGCCTCAGCCACCAGGTGGGGGTGGGATGCCACCATGGATTTCCAGCCAGACGTCTCCATCACCTCAGCAGCATGGCTAGAGAGACAGAGAGAGAGACAGAGGTGGGGGAGAAAGAGGAAAGGGCGAGAGAGGGGGGGACAAAGAGAGAAAAGTCAGAAGGAGAGGAGGAAAGAGTGAGGCAGAGAGCGAGAAGGAGAGATTAGCACTGTTCTCACCTGGCCCCTCCATCCCATCCCTCCCTCCATCCTCCACACAGGCCTGACAGACTGCATACCACTGGGCCCTGTGGGAATCCCCAGCCTCCTCACACCCTCAGGGTGCAGTACTGCACTATCACGCACACACATACATGGCCTTTAATGACATTTGTTCTGTGTATTAGTGTGTGTGTGTATGTTAATGAAAGTGTGTGTGTGTCCAGCAGCATACCTCCCAGAAATCCAGCCCACCTCTGACCCAGTTCCCTGGTAGGGGAGACCCCCTGCTCCCTCTAATGGCCAATGGGCTGTGAGCTATGAGCTGTGCCTGGGGTTAGCAGACCAGCAAAGAGCACAGAGAGAGCAGCCACAGCTGGAGAGCAGGCCAGGCCCAGGGCGCTGGGGGAGAGGGGGAGGAGAGGAGAGAGAGGAGGGGGAGATGAAGGAGAAGCGGAGGGAGGGAAGGAAGGAGAGAGGGAGGGAGAAAATGGAAGGAGAGCGAGTGGAAGAAAGGTGGGAGCTAACGGTGTTGACTGCAGGGGCGGGGGAGGGAGGTCTGGGGTTTATTGGTTACACTGTGTAGTTTATTTTCTATATTCGTCCTCTTTATTGATTTCAGTTGTTGTCGATGTTGTCCGAGGGAGGAGGGTTGATAGCGCCTTGCAACCTGGAGTCCCCCATGGTCAATTTCCACAACAACAACACAGTCAAATTAAAAACTGTCATAATGCCCATAACCACAATTAATGACCAGGATTAGGAGTGGAATCACAGAGAGAGAGAGGACAGAGGAGTAGGAGAGAGAGAGAGAGAGAGAGAGGACAGAGGAGTAGGGAGAGAGAGAGAGAGAGGACAGAGGAGTAGAGAGAGAGAGAGAGAGGACAGAGGAGTAGGAGAGAGAGAGAGAGAGGACAGAGGAGTAGGAGAGAGAGAGAGAGGACAGAGGAGTAGGAGAGAGAGAGAGAGAGGACAGAGGAGTAGGAGAGAGAGAGAGAGAGG
>NW_021822738.1:65295-93883 GCF_901001165.1 Salmo trutta
GCCCTTCAACAGTACGGTTCTATCCCAAATGGCACCCTACCTTCGACCAGAGCCCTATGGACACTGATCAAAAGTAGTGCACTATAACTGGAAAAAGGTGACAATTGGGAAGCGCCCGTTGTCACCAGACCAATCCCGTCACTATGTCTTGTGCTTCAACTGAACAAGGAACTGTGCCAGATCATTAGAGCTGTCTGAGTCCCAGCTAGTGTTGGTTTACTAGCAGGCTAGTGGTTTACGGTTCTAACCTAATTCCTTCCTTTTAGCCTCCGTCATCAGCTCACGGAGAACAGCACAGCAGGCAGCCACAGATCTCATGAAGAGTGAAGGTTCGGCGGAGGAGGTGGGCAGACAGAAACAGGTTAAATCTTCTTACACATTTCCCTTTTCCCCCCAAGCCGCCAAAACTGTTCAGAGATTATACAGTTGTACAGTTTGTAACTATCAAAGACACGAGAGATGAAACGAATTAGTGCACTTTGTCTTTCTAGCTCCTTCTCAGGTATGGGCTCATTACACTGAGTGAATGGAAGAGGAAGGAAGGGGAGGGAGGGAGGGGGAGAGGAAAGGTGTGTGTGTGTGTGTGTGTGTGTGTTTGTGTGAAGACTCAATTCTGATAACCCTGCGTCAATGGTATAAGTGTGAGCCTTAGCGCTAGCCAGTGTGAGCCTTAGCGCTAGCCAGTGTGAGCCTTAGCGCTAGCCAGTGTGAGCCTTAGCGCTAGCCAGTGTGAGTATGTGTGGCTGAACTGAATATTCCAAGAAGATGGACTTCAGCTATTCCAATGACTCACGAGGAGTTGCAAGTTCAAGCTTCTGTATAACCTGTTAGCCTTCCCTGTAGCTCAGTTGGTAGAGCATGGTGTTTGCAACGCCAGGGTTGTGGGTTCGATTCCCACGGGGGGCCAGCACAGAAAAAAAAGAAATTGTATGAAATTGTATGAAATGTATGCATTCACTACTGTAAGTCGCTCTGGATAAGAGCGTCTGCTAAAATGACTAAAATGTAAAATGTAAATCACTTGTCCTCAAAATGGCCAAATGAGCCAAAGAACCTCCCTCTGGCTTCACCTCTCCCCACCCCTCTGGCTGAGGTAAAAGGCTAGATAAATAAGGCATGGCTGTGGGGTCACTGAGGCGTGACCTTTCGGCCCATTTGCTGTGGCACTGCAGAAGGGGGACAGGAGTGCAGCCTCAGCCCTGGTCTGCTGCCCACTCCTCTGGCTCCTCCAGCCCTGCCGCTGCAGACAATGCATTTTAATCAGCGCTGCGCTAGGATGGCTGGGGCAGTGCATCAAGCTTAACGAGGCTGAGAGAAGCCTTTCATTTACCCACATGCTGGTAACAAATGGACCGGGACCCTCGCAAGACAACTCCCCTCCCTCGCTGTCCTTCAATATCTCACTCCATCATGACACGTCTGTCTCCTTCCCTCCAGCTCACGCCATCTCTGTTTCTTCCCCTCTATATTGGCGTGCTCTCTCACTCCACTCCTCCCTCCCCACTCTCACATCCTCCCTCACTCTACTCTCACTCCACTCCTCCCTCCCCACTCTCACATCCTCCCTCACTCTACTCTCACTCCACTCCTCCCTCCCCACTCTCACATCCTCCCTCACTCTACTCTCACTCCACTCCTCCCTCCCCACTCTCACATCCTCCCTGTCTTTTTCCCCTCCCGTCTCTGCCTGTCCTTGTGCAGTATCTTTCTTTCCACCAGTCTCCGTCGCTCATCCTCTACCGCCTCTCTCCGTCCATCTCGTCCTCTACCGCCTCTCTCCGTCCATCTCGTGCTCTACCGCCTCTCTCCGTCCATCTCGTCCTCTACCGCCTCTCTCCGTCCATCTCGTCCTCTACCGCCTCTCTCCGTCCATCTCATCCTCTACCGCCTCTCTCCGTCCATCTCGTTCTCTACCGCCTCTCTCCGTCCATCTTGTCCTCTACCGCCTCTCTCCGTCCATCTCGTCCTCTACCGCCTCTCTCCGTCCATCTCGTCCTCTACCGCCTCTCTCCGTCCATCTCGTCCTCTACCGCCTCTCTCCGTCCATCTCGTCCTCTACTCCTCTAGTCTTTCTGCTCCTTCCCTCGCCTTCCTCATCTCCTTGTCTTAACCAACAGTGCAGCTCTATCAGTCACATACCCTTCCTCTCCTCACCATTTCTCCTTCCTTCCTTCCTTCCTTCCTTCCTTCCTTCCTTCCTTTCCTCACTCCTGCTCTGCCCCTTCCTGCCTTGCCCTCTCCTCCCTCCCTCCCCCCTAGAGGTGTGTGTTGTCCTCCCAGGCAGAGTTCAGCTCCATCACTCATCTGCTCCACAGGTCTCATTAGGGACGGGCCAGGAGGGAACATTTTAATAAATAGATGAATGTGACACTGCCACAACAGTGGGTACACACACACACACACACGAATGCATACACACAAATTAACACACATTCGCATGCGTCTTTGGGGATCTTGAGAAAGATTAAGCCGGGGATGAGCCCGGAATAAAAGTCTTTCACTTGATTATTTCAAGCCAAATGATTCTCCGCGCTCAGACACACTTCAACCTAGCTTGAATAACAGCAACAAAGTCTCCTCTGTGGCTACACAAACACATACTGATAACAGGGCACCTAGTCAAAATGGGATACACACAAACACCCCCCCACCTACCTACCTCTGCTGCATTGTGCACAATACGTCTTGCTTCATTAAAGCCAAATCTCATCCACTATCAGTTCACAAGCACAGAAGTCGTTTGAACCGCCAGGGAAATACAATTCCATTTCAGGGTTATCTTAATATATGAGCTTGTCTCCCCCTCACTGGTCTGTTGTTATGAGCCAGGCAAACACCCACAATAGCACAATATTGCTCCTGCTCCATCGCACCACAGATTGGAGCTCACAAAGTAATTAGCAGTTTATATATGAGTGTGTGTGTGTATGTGTGTGTCTATGTGTTAGTGTGCTCTCAACTCCCCGGTCTAATTCCTTCCCTTTTCTAATTTCTCCATCCGTTGTTAGCAGCCGGTTCATTTCACATATCTGGGGAGAACGTGTGTGTCTGCCCTCTGCATGCTGCAGACTATCCTCTCAGAACATTACGGTGGAATCAGAACAACACCTGCTTTTTACACAAAACTAAACAGACACACCGAGAAAAAGTCATATGTTTGTTGTCGAAACAAAGTTGTGATTTATTTTGTCAAGATCCGTCAATAAACCAGACAGATCTGTACAAGAGGATCAATTACTTTTCTGTCTAGTTTTCCTTCTCTCACTGTCTTGTCCCATCTCTGTCTCCTGATCATCTCCCTTCATCTAGCTATTATCCCCATCCGTCTCCTCTTTCATCTCTCCCCCGAGGCCTCAGTCTTTTCACTTGTCACAGGAGAGGGAGGGGTCATGGAGTAGAGGACTTATCACACGTGTTGTAGTGTGTAATGGAGTCAGATCATACAGGATAGTCACCCCACAGCTTGAAAGGAGCCAATGGTGCCATTGAATCAGATATTTTCCAGTGGACAACTGGCGAGAACGTTGTCAAGCATGGCGGCGAGGTAGACGTGTTGGCGTGGCAGGGAGCACGAGATCAAGCATGTTGTGGGAGAGGAAACAACATGCTCAGCAGTACAGTGAAGCCTGTTACAAACTGTACAGAATTGGACCAAAGGAATATGTTATGACCTTGTATACATTGATTGGTGAGTGTACAGACAGTGTTGTACAACAGTATAATGTATCAATAGAAAATATCAGCCATGTGTTAGTATATTAGTGGATATGCTGAATGTATATATGTGAACACATTGTGTGCGGGCTCCTTTATAATCCATCTCCAGGCTTTGCCATTGGAGTTGTTGTCAGGTTTACACTGCTGTCTGGAAAATCTAAGTAAATTCTAAGCCTTCCCTTTCACAACCGCCCGTCTTGTCTTGTCTCCTCCCTCCTCCCTCCCTCCCCCGTCCTGCCGCCCGTCTTGCCTCCCGCCGCCCGTCTTGCTCCTCCCCTTCCTCCCTCCTCCCCTTCCTCCCTCCCCCGTCTTGTCTCCTCCCCACCCTCCCTCCCCCGTCTTGTCTCCTCCCCACCCTCCCTCCCCTGTCTTCCCTCCCCCGTCTTCCCTCCCCCGTCTTGTCTCCTACCCTTCCTCCCTCCCCCGTCTTGTCTTCCCCCTTCCTGTCTTCCCCCCCTTCCTCCCTCCCCCGTCTTCCATCCCCCCCGCCCGTCTTGCCTCCTCCCCTTCCTCCCTCCCCCCGCCCGTCTTGCCTCCCCCCCCGCACGTCTTGCCTCCTCCACTTACCTCCCTCCGTCCGTCTTGCCTCCTCCCCTTCCGTCTTGCCGCCTCCCCTTACCTCTCCCCTGCCCGTCTTGCCTCCTTCCCTTACCTCCCTCCGTCTGTCTTGCCTCCTCCCCTTACGTCTTGCCTCCTCCCCTTACCTCCTCCCCTCCCCCATCTTCCTCCTCCCCCCTCCCCTTTCCACCTTTCCCCTCTTCCTCTCTCTCCCTCCCACTTCTTCCTGCTGCAGGGCAGAGTGGAGCAGTGGACATCAATCTTAAGGCCGGCTTCTCTTCTTTAGCTGTGGCGGGCTGACAGCCACAGAGCTTGTTACCCAGTTTACAGCACTGACCTGCTGGCTCATCTCTCACTCCCATAAAGAGAGTGAGTGATGGGGTGGCATGGGAAAGAGGGAGAGGGAGGAGGGGAAGGAAGAAGAGAGCGACAGACTTATACAGCATGCATGACAATAGCAAACGCCTCTCCTCATCTATCCCTCTATCCCTCCATCTCTCCCCAACGGTCTAAACCGCTTACAGCGCCCCTCCCACTAGCCTAGCTCTGCCTGTGACCACTTTCCCTCCCCTCCCACTAGCCTAGCTCTGCCTGTGACCACTTTCCCTCCCATCCCACTAGCCTAGCTCTGCCTGTGACCACTTTCCCTCCAATCCCACTAGCCTAGCTCTGCCTGTGACCACTTTCCCTCCCTCCCACTAGCCTAGCTCTGCCTGTGACCACTTTCCCTCCCCTCCCACTAGCCTAGCTCTGCCTGTGACCATTTTCCCTCCCCTCCCACTAGCCTAGCTCTGCCTGTGACCACTTTCCCCTCCCCTCCCACTAGTCTAGCTCTGCCTGTGACCACTTTCCCTCCCACTAGCCTAGCTCTGCCTGTGACCATTTTCCCTCCCCTCCAACTAGCCTAGCTCTGCCTGTGACCACTTTCCCTCCAATCCCACTAGCCTAGCTCTGCCTGTGACCATTTTCCCTCCCCTCCCACTAGCCTAGCTCTGCCTGTGACCACTTTCCCTCCAATCCCACTAGCCTAGCTCTGCCTGTGACCACTTTCCCTCCAATCCCACTAGCCTAGCTCTGCCTGTGACCACTTTCCCTCCAATCCCACTAGCCTAGCTCTGCCTGTGACCACTTTCATCCCCTTCCACTAGCCTAGCTCTGCCTTGACCATCTTTCTCCCCTCCACTAGCCTAGCTCTGCCTGTGACCACTTTCCCTCCCCTCCCACTAGCCTAGCTCTGCCTGTGACCACTTTCCCTCCCCTCCCACTAGTCTAGCTCTGCCTGTGACCACTTTCCCTCCCCTCCCACTAGCCTAGCTCTGCCTGTGACCACTTTCCCTGCCTTCCCACTAGTCTAGCTCTGCCTGTGACCACTCAGATGTCCATCTCCTACATGCTCCTTCTCACTACACTACTAATACCAGGGATCACACCATTCTATCCTGAAAGAGATGTAGGCTGTGTCCCAAATGGCCGCCCTAGTCACGAGTAGTGCACTAAACATGGAATAGGGTGCCTTTTTGGACCACAATTGTAGCTACTGTAGATTCTGGACGGTGTCTTAGCTAGTGGACAGGGGTGGCTGGGACACCTGGCAGATGATGACTGATAGACTGGTGTGGAAACAGCTTCTCTAGAGACATCAGGGTGATGGGAGTGCTGATCGGAGTCCTGCTGGGCTACAACCTCGGTCAACAGAGACAAATCCTGTTCAAATACACACCATTAGCCCAGTGGACCGAGGAGATTACATCTGTAGTCACAGACAGGAAGCACACTAAGACCAAGTCAAACACAACTAGAACTGACAGTGCCAACAGGAAAGGCTATACACCACCAGACGTACCCTGGCACTTACAGTACAGTAGGATGAGGTGTGTGTAGGGGATTTAACAGACTTTGATCATGTGTGGATGAGATGTAAATACAGCTGAGTGCAGCAGTTTCAAATGGGTGTTTAACCAGTCAATCGTTGGCAGACATGGTCACCACACACACTAATGACAACTCAGTAGATATTGAAAGACAACAAGGCTTTTACAATCCAAAATAGCTGTATTTTGTGTTGAGACTAAACATTTGTTAGCGTTTTGACAGTGATGTAGGAGTGCGTTCTAATTCCACCAATGAGGAAAGTAGTCCTGAAAAGGGTCAGAGTAAAAACAGTTGATATAATATGTTTTTGTATGTCGTTTTTCTTAGAGAAAAAGGTTGGACATTTTGAACATTAAAACGTGTTCATCTCCATCTTGTTTCTTGCAAAAATCACCTTCCTTTTCGCCCTTCGGCGAGAAAAATGCTTAAAATGTTATTTTGTACAAGATGGATGTCAAACATGAACTACAGGGGTGTTTCTCACCTCAGGGAAGATGACTGGGACATGGTGGCACTTCATCACCCAAAACTTTCTCTTTGTCCATTTTTGGTTGTCTTTTTTGTTTGTTTTTCTGATTTCATACATAAAGCTTGGATTTTTACACAATGCTACAAGGCCTTAAAAAAAAAGTAAAGTAAAAAAAATAATCTATTTACATCTTCTACCTCCCTCCTATACCCAAACACTCTGTTCTCTACAGGTGTACAGGGTAAGACAAGGTAGTCACTGTCTATATTCAGTTATCAGGGTGGATCATCCCTTTTTTTCATCGTCTTTGTACCAAATCCAAACCATCCCCCCTGTATTTTCAGCTGAGGGAGGAGCTCTGGTATCAATCTGGGCGTCTCGAGGTTCTGGAGGGGGCCTGGAGGAGGAGGAGAGCAGAGTAGGGCCCTCTGTGGTCCCAGGGCAGAGCAGAGCTGAGCAAGGGATCCAGCGACACTAGGACTGTTTGAGGCGTTTGCGTGGGGGTCCCAGGAAGGGGCACTGGGCCGAGGCCAAGGAGCGATAGGCCTCAGCCACCAGGTGGGGGTGGGATGCCACCATGGACTTCCAGCCAGACGTCTCCATCACCTCAGCAGCATGGCTAGAGAGAGAGACAGAGAGAGAGACAGAGAGGTGGGGGAGAAAGAAGAAAGGGCGAGAGAGGGGGAGGGACAAAGAGAGAAGTCAGAAGGAGAGGAGGAAAGAGTGAGGCAGAGAGCGAGAAGGAGAGATATTAGCACTGTTCTCACTGGCCCCTCCATCCCATCCCTCCCTCCATCCTCCACACAGGCCTGACAGACTGCATACCACTGGGCCCTGTGGGAATCCCCAGCCTCCTCACACCCTCAGGGTGCTGTACTATCACGCACACACATACATGGCCTTTAATGACATTTGTTCTGTGATTTGTGTGTGTGTGTGTGTGTGTGTGTGTGTGTGTGTGTGTGTGTGTGTGTGTGTGTGTGTGTGTGTGTATGTTAATGAAAGTGTGTGTGTGTGTGTGTGTGTGTGTGTGTGTGTGTGTGTGTGTGTGTGTGTGTGTGTGTGTGTGTGTCCAGCAGCATACCTCCCAGACATCCAGCCCACCTCTGACCCAGTTCCCTGGTAGGGACATGTACCCCCTGCTCCCTCTAATGGCCAATGGGCTGTGAGCTATGAGCTGTGCCTGGGGTTAGCAGACCAACAAAGGGCACAGAGAGAGCAGCCACAGCTGGAGAGCAGGCCAGGCCCAGGGGGCTGGGGGAGAGGGGGCGGAGAGGAGAGGAGAGAAAGAAGGGAGGGGGAGATGAAGGAGAAGCGTAGAGAGGGAAGGAAGGAGAGAGGGAGGGAGAAAATGGAAGGAGAGCGAGTGGAAGAGGAAGAAAGGTGGGAGCTAACAGTGGTGTTGACTGCAGGGCGGGAGGTCTGGGGTTTATTGGTTACACTGTGTAGTTTATTTTCTATATTCGTCCTCTTTATTGATTTAAGTTGTTGTCGATGTTGTCCGAGGGAGGAGGGTGGATAGCGCCTTGCAACCTGGAGTCTCCCATGGTCAATTTCCACAACAACAACACAGTCAAATTAAACTGTCATAATGCCCATAACCACAATTAATGACCAGGATTAGGAGTGGAATCACATGAGAGAGAGGGAGAGAGAGGAGTAGGAGAGAGAGGACAGAGTAGGAGAGAGGGGGGTCAGAGTGTAACATAACGGGGGAGAGGGTGTGTGCAGGAGTAGGGACTAAAGAGAGTACAGAATATAGAGGACCAAGGCCCTCTTCACATAATTAAAATGCCCTTATTGGTATGGCAAGTTCAATGGATGGCCTTCGTCAGTGTTGACTAAAGGGAACAGTAATGTCGTGTTCACATTAATGTTGACGAATCATAAACAACCAGCACATTGAGGAGCAACCTCATGCCGTGTATGGCCTCGGTCATAGAGAATCGCTCTAGTTAAAGGGATACTTCGGGACATTGGCAATGAAGCCCTTTATCTACTTCACCAAAGACAGATACAATTGTGGATACCATTTTAACGTCTCTGTGTCTAGTATGAAGGAAGATAGAGGTAGTTTTGCAAGACAATGCTAACTAACATTAGCACAATGCCTCAAAGTCTATGGCTATCTGCTAGCATGCTACCTCTAACTTCCTTCATACTGGACACAGAGCTATAACAAATGGTATCCATGAATTCATCTGACTGAGGAAGTAGATAAAGGGCCTCATTCTGAAATCCCAAAGTATACCTTTATATCCCTGCCATACAAGTTCAGATTTCTCAAAACATGTTTGCTGTTAAATTGCCCCTGTTAATATGGCATAAAATTGGTCTGAAAAGAGGAAGAATACTATTTCCAAAAAGAGTAATCGAGCTCCCAGTGAAAATGAATGACGATATTTCTGTGTTAGGCATTTAGCGAAAATGTTCTGAGTGAGGGTTACAGTAACGGTATGTGCTAGGTATTTAGTGAGAGCTACAGTAACGGTATGTGCTAGGTATTTAGTGAGAGCTACAGTAACGGTATGTGCTAGGTATTTAGTGAGAGGTACAGTAACGGTATGTGTTTGAGTGAGGAGTATAGAATGAGAGAGGGGTGCAGTGTGTGTGTGTGTGTGTGTGTGTGTGTGTGTTTGAGGAGTATAGAATGAGAGAGGGGTGCAGTGTGTGTGTGTGTGTGTGTGTTTGAGTGAGGAGTATAGAATGAGAGAGGGGTGCAGTGTGTGTGTTTGAGTGAGGAGTATAGAATGAGAGAGGAGTGCAGTGTGTGTGTGCCACTCACTAGTTGATGAAGTCCACAGCCTGTGTTTTGAGTTGGTCTGCACTGTGCAGGTCTGCCAGGATGAGGATCTCTGCAGTGTTCTCCACAGACAGACTGGTGCACAGAGCATCCTCACACATCACCTTCAGCCTCTCCAGAGCATACTGACAGAGAGATGGGGGGGGAGAAAACTAATATATTTGTACTTGCTATCTATCACTATTTACAATAGGAAATGCTGGACTGTGTAATGATTTAATAACATCAAATTGCTCCTGTCACGTTAATGAAGCTAGTTTGACTTTGAGAGAGAGGGAGAGGGTTTGAAAAGGAGTGTTGACAGTGAGTGGTGGAGGTGGAGCGCGGGAACCAGGGAGAGAGAGCAGAGATCATGGTAGTGTGTAAACACTGAAAGGTGATTTATCTGACGTCCTGTTCAACTCTGGGTGTCCAACTCAACACACCACGGTACAGTCCACCCACAGTGTAGACAAACACACAACTCTGGGGCAGAAAGTCATTCACAAAAGGCCTGGCCACCATCCACACACTGACAGATAGGTGAGTGTGTCTGATAAGGGAGTAATTGGTTTAAAGGTAAATGATTAAAGAATCCAACCCTGAAACGTAACTAATTAGTAATTAGTAGTTATGTAGCATGTATAATGAATAATTAAAGTACTAAACGTAAGTCCCATAAGGTCTAGTAGAGACCCGGGAGGAAGAGAAATGTATGTGTGTATGAGTGGGCCTAAGAAAATAGTAGACTGTTTGACCCGACCTAGTGAGAGAACTTAGAGAAGAAAGGGAGTAACTCAAGGTTCCTCTAATCTCGGGGGAAAGGAACAGACAGCGCTGGGTAGTGATTAACAGTGGTGAGAACTCCGGGGAGGGATACAACTCACCTACTGTTCGTGTGTATGTATGTGTGTAGGACATCTACTGTTTGTGTGGAGGTATGTGTGTAAGTAGGGAGTGAGCATAAAATGAATGTCTTTGTATTATGGACTTCAGAACGTTCTCTGAATAAACTGTACTAACCTTTTGCAGAAGCTGAGTCTTTCCCTAATTATTCTTAACCCAGTGTCTTACAAACCTTGGGGATTAGTCAAAGCTTATTGATTGTTAGTTATTATCATTGGGATATAAAATTCTTCTGACAGTGTCCTTGCGTGCAAATGGGCACATCACATATACACTACATGACCAAAAGTATTGACACCTGCACGTCAAACATCTCATTTCAAAACCATGAGCATTAATATGAAGATATTGCAACAAAGGGGGGACTAACAGCCACCACTCTTCTGGGAAGGCTTTCCACTAGATGTTGGAACATTGGTGCAGGGACTTGCTTCCATTCAGCCCCAAGAGCATTAGTGAGATCAGGCACTGATGTTGGGCGATTAGGCCTGGCTCGCAGTCGGTGATCCAATTGATCCCAAAGGTGTTCGATGGGGTTGAGGTCAGGGCTCTGTGCAGGCCAGTCAAGTTCTTCCACACTGATAGACAAAATATTTCTGTATGAACCTCGCTTTGTGCACGGGGACATTGTCATGCTAAAACAGGAAAGGGCCTTCCCCAAACTGTTGGCACAAATTTGGAAGCACAGAATCATTTAGAATGTCATTGTAATGTGTAGAGTTAAGATTTCCCTTTACTGGAACTAAGGGGCCTAGCCCGAACCATGAGAAACAGCCCCAGACCATTATTCCACCAAACTTTACAGTTGGCACTATGCATTGGGGCAAATAGTGTTCTCCTGGCATCCGCCAAACCCAGATTCGTCTGTCAGACTGCAAGATGGTGAAGCGTGAGTCATCACTCCAGACAACGCTTTCCACTGCTCCAGAGTCCAATTGCAGCGAGCTTTACACCACTCCAGACGACGCTAGGCTGCTTGGCCATGGAAACCCATTTCATGAAGCTCCTGACAAGCAGTTCTTATGCTGGGTTGGTTCCAAAGGCAATTTGGAACTCGATAGTGAGTGTTGCAACCGAGAGCAGACGATTTTTAAGCGCTATGCGCTTCAGCACTCGGTCCCATTCTATGAGCTTATGTGGCCTACCACTTTGCAGCTGAGCCGTTGTTGCTCCTAGACCTTTCCACTTCATAACAACAGCACTTACATTTGACCAGGGGAGCTCTAGCAGGGCAGAAATTTGACAAACTGACTTGTTGGAAAGGTGGCATCCTATGATGGTGCCACGTTGAAAGTCACTGAGCTCTTCAGTAAGGCCATTCTACTGCCAATGTTTTCATATGGAGATTGCATGGCTGTGTGCTTGATTTTATACACCTGTCAGAAACGGGTGTGGCTGAAATAGCCGAATCCACTAATGTGAAGGGGTGTACACATACCTTTGTATATATAGTGTATGTACCCACACACACACAAAGCCCCACAACATTGCTAATCTTCAGACTGCAGCCAGGAGGACTGAGGCTGGCGATTCAGGTGTGTGTGTGTATTACATAAGAGCTGTACTATTGTGTAACCAGAGAGGCTGCTGGGATAGCATCAGAGGGGTAAGGAGGACCTTAGTGAGACCTGGCCTTGGCCTCCAGTTATTCCAGCAGCTCCCTACAGAGTTACACACATGCACCGTTAAATAAATCACACACACTGCATGAGAAAAGATAGGGAAGGAAATGAATGGGAGAAGAGAGGATGAATGCAGAGTTAAGATGAGGGAGTGTCACAAAAGGAATCCTTGAGGAGCGAAGTGCAGCACTTAATACAAACAATGTAGGGTGTGTGTGTGTGCGCGTGTGCTCGCGCATCAACAGATCTGGGGTCCTAGCAATTACTCAAATATGTTGACAGAAAACCAAGGAAGTTATGGAGGTTGAATTCTGCAACATTCAGTTCATTTATTTAGAGTCATATAGACCTAGCATCATTCTGCACACAGGACCACTACATATGGCACATAGCATCACATACACCTCAAACACATGAACATAACATACTGTACACCAGGGAACATTATAACATATGATATACTCACTCATCCATACAATATGATATCAGATACGATATACACACCTCCTCCACCCACACTAACCTTGTCAGCCGCAGCCAGCAGGTCGTCAGCCATCTTGTCCAGGTTGGGGGCTTTGCCCGTGTAGATGAAGCACATCATCTCCTTGAACACCTCGGGCTCCACATCATTGATTTCCACACGGTTCTGGAGGAGAGAAGAGACCCAGGGCAGTGCTCAGAGCCTATATTACCACAACTTCCAAAAATCAGACCCATTATGAGCACTCCATTGACTGTGATCCTGTTCCAGCAGTCTTCCAATGATGCAGTCTGCTTAACTCATTTCAGATAGGTGAAGTTATCTATCTACACTGAACAAAAATAAACGCAACATGTAAAGTGTTGGTCCCATGTTTCATGAGCTGAAATGTAAGATCCCATTCCTGTTGGTGAGCATTTTTCCTCGGCCAAGATAATCCATCCACCTGACCGGTAAGGCATATCAAGAAGCTGATTGAATAGCATGAACATTACACAGGTGCACCTTGTGCTGGGGGCAATAAAGGCCACTCTAAAATGTGCCAATTTGTCATACAGCACAATGCTACAGATGTTTTAAGTTTTGAGGGAGTGTGCAATTAGCATGCTGACTGCAAGTATGTGCACCAGAGCTGTTGCCAGAGATTTGAATGTTCATTTCTCTACCATAAGCCGCCTTAAACGCCGTTTTGGAGAATTTGGCAATATATCCAAAAGGCCTCACAACCGCAGACCACGTGTAACCACGCCAGCCCAGGACCTCCACATCTGGATTCTTCACCTGCGGAACAGTCAGGGGGGAAGAGGAAGGGGGTGCTAAGGAGTGTTTGTCTGTCTGTAAATCTGTAATAAAGCCCTTTTGTGGGGAAAAACTCATTATGATTTGCTGGGTCTGGCTCCGCAGTGGGTGGGCCTATGCCCTCCCAGGCCCACCCATGACTGCGCCCCTACCCAATCATGTGAAATCCATAGATATGGGCCTAATGAATTTATTTCAATTGACTGATTTCCTTATGAACTGTAACTCTAAAATTGCTGCGTTTATATTTTTGCTCTGCATAGCTAATTTTACTATCTACTTTATCATTCATGTCACAAACCCACCATGTCTAAACCCATAAAACACACACACACACACCAAACCAGAGATGCACCTCTGAAACAGTCTGAACACGTTCAACCCCAAAATTGAAAACGACATTTGAGATGTATTTTTTTCCCCCACAGTCGATTCCTGGAATTAATCTGGAGCATTTGTTCCCAACGAACGGTGCCTGCAGCCAACGGCAAGCGCTCTTTATCGCTCGTCGGCACGGTAACGGTAACCTGAACCCTTTTCTCCGCTCCGAGAGGCAGAACAAGGCAGTAAACCAATTATGTTGCTGCTTTATCGTCGTCACGGCGACCTGAGGTATTTCAGCGGGGTCAGGCCGGGTATACAGACAGCTTATAGCACATTAATGTTCCACTCTGGACACTAACAAAACAGCACACTACAAATCAACCCATTACACATTAGCACAGACATACACGTGTTTGTTTATCACCAACAAACAAACATTCATGCTGTACAGAGTGCACATGTGATCTTTCATGGTCTACCAACACAGTCTACCAATACACACAAACAGGCACAAGGCTTGGCTGTTATTGTGTTTATTTACAAACGCATTCATTCTCCCTCTATAGATTGTTGAATCTGTTTTCTCTATCATATGGGGGCACATCCTTCCCCCTGATGAAGACGCCCACTTAAATAGCAATTAAGATGTATTTCCTTGCTGTGTGCTTTATAATTTCCCCATTTGAGGAGGGCCCGCATCAATATTCTGCCAACACGACCTCTAAATCACTGACGTTCAATCTCACCACCTCCCTATCAGATGAGCAGGACCCACCATGGCACGGGGCTCACACACACACACACACACACACACACACACACACACACACACAAACCTAGCAAGGATCTATTTTGGTCAAACTCCCACAAATCCTACAGTTACAGATCTTACAGTGAACCTGCCAACTCCATGCAGACAGAGGCAACATTCTGGAAGGGTACAGTAATCGTATACACACATCCCTGTCTGAACTAGTGATGATGCAACAGAGAGAAAGATATGTGAAGATCCTCCCCACTGAGACACAGGACTGTTCAGGTCACAACACTGTCTACAACACTCACCTTTTTACTCTCCTCCATCTCATGCTCAAACATGGCACTGAACACTGGCGATCGGGCTGGAGGGGTGGAGGGGGGGGTAGAGAGAGCACATCAAAATGTATGTCACATGCGCCGAATACAATGCTTACTTACAAGCCCTTAACAAACAATGCAGTTCAAGAAATAGAGTTAAGAAAATATTTACTAAATAAACTCAAATAAAAAGTAACATACCGAGGCTATATACAGGGGGTACCGGTATCGAGTCAATGTGCGGGGGTACAGGTTAGTTGAAGTAATTTGTACATGGATAGATTGATAGAGCAAGCATGCGAGAGAGCGAGAGGAGGAGAGAGAGGAGGAGAGAGAGAAGGAGGGAGAGAGATGGAGAAAGAATAGTTTAGTTGGCTGATGTGTCTCCCATCTGTCTGTCTGCCAGCCACAGGGGCAGTGGAAAGAAGGAACAGCCTCCTGTACACAGCGTCCTGCTACTGCTACTCCCAAGGCCTAATGAAGCCATCTTCAATGACTTTGACCAGCAGCACCAGTTCTCACTGAAGACTAGCTGGGCCATGAACCAGGAGATACAGGATGTGCCCCCAAATGGCACCCTATTTCCTATATAGTGCACTATTTTTGACCAGAGATTTGTCAGAGAAAAAGAGATAGAGAAACCCAACCCCACAGCAGCACACAATTAAAACAGCTCAAAATGACTCAATAATTGAAAGCCATTCCCATTCTCCACAGGAAGACAGTTCCCCCCCACTAAATCATCATTGTTTCATAGTCTACATGTGTTGTTCTAATAAAGAAATGGGATTCCTCTCTATCACAGTATGAGACTAGTGTGCTTGGGAGTAGGACAACTGGAGTGTTGTTCCATAGCTGAGAGTTGTTTGTTGTTCCATAGCTGAGAGTTGTTTTGTTGTTCCATAGCTGAGAGTTGTTTTGTTGTTCCATAGCGGAGAGTTGTTTTGTTGTTCCATAGCGGAGAGTTGTTTTGTTGTGAGTGTTGTTCCATAGCTGAGAGTTGTTTTGTTGTGAGTGTGGTTCCATAGCTGAGAGTTGTTTTGTTGTGAGTGTTGTTCCATAGCTGAGAGCTGTTTTGTTGTGAGTGTTGTTCCATAGCGGAGAGTTGTTTTGTTGTGAGTGTTGTTCCATAGCTGAGAGTTGTTTTGTTGTGAGTGTGGTTCCATAGCTGAGAGTTGTTTTGTTGTGAGTGTTGTTCCATAGCTGAGAGATGTTTTGTTGTGAGTGTTGTTCCATAGCTGAGAGTTGTTTTGTTGTGAGTGTTGTTCCATAGCTGAGAGTTGTTTTGTTGTGAGTGTTGTTCCATAGCTGAGAGCTGTTTTGTTGTGAGTGTTGTTCCATAGCGGTGTGAGGGTATTCTAGAGATGCAGTGCCGAGCTCGTTCTGCAGTAGACAGAGAGAAGCACCACACTGTTTTAGATCACATGACCAATAAGAAGCCAATTTAAAGCGTTCCGCTCAGCCAGCGCACACACACACACACTCCACAGCCCTTTTGATCCTGCTCTGTCCGTCTCCACAGCGATTAACAGCCGGAGAGTTGTCACAGGAATGGTGGTGGAGAGGGAGAACAATGAGGGGAGTGGGTGTCACCTAACCCAGGTAGCGGAGGAAGCGAGGGAGAAGGAAAAAAGGAGAGGGAGGTGCAGACAGCCAGATGAGAGGGTGGAGAGAGAGAGTGAAGACCCCAATGCCACAGTAGCACACAATTGAAATGTCTCAAAATGACTGGATAATTGACAGCCATTCCCATTCTCCACAGGGAGAGTTCCTTAAAGTTTCAGTCAGATACTCAGTCATGGGGCTCTATTTGCAGCTGCCATTAACAGCCTGCTCTTTGGCAATGTCAACTTCTAAAAGCCAGCACTCCACTATTTTCCAACCCTGGCACAAGGGTTGGTAATTTACCTGTCTTATATCAGCTCGCTGTGCGGTGGGAGGGGCGGTGCGGTGGGAGGGTGGAAATATTTGGGGTGTCCTTAAATACGTGTGCCAATGTCCCAATTTCAAGCAGCGCTTTGGTGATATTTAAGACTCACCAAAAGCTGGATTTTGTGGTAATGCAATTGGTTATAGCATTGATTTGGTCAGTGGAGGCTCACAGTAGCATAATCAGTAGCCTATAAGCAATGTTTTATAAAAAATAGTATGAGCATCAAAAACAGTCAAACATTAACGTTTTATCTTTATATTGGACATTTTTATCCATGCAGCTACTGTGAAAAGTTTGGACTCATTAGGCCTTTGTGCGATGCCCATAGAATGAAAGGTGTCAGTGACTGTAGGAAGTCAGTTTAGGAACATTAAGTTATTACAATAGACTGCTTGTGTTATTCCTTTATCATTTTGACAAAAAAATTCCATCTTCCACTTTATCTGAACCTAAATGCCAAATTAGGGAAATTCCGATCGCTGTCCTTGGTGCTGAATCCGCACGTAGCCTGTTAATTTGTTTACATTTTACGTGGCAAAGTCACTAACCGGCCATATCAACAGCGATGGTAGACTTATCTTATTATAACGTTTGGGCAATGTCCATGGCTGTTAGAGCAATGTGTGTAGATAAATATTTCCATGTTGAAGCCAATATCAAAAAATACATTGGCTATGTTTGTTCTAACTAGGCCTATTGCATGGTTAGTGTGTACTATTTCATGAACTATATTCAATGGATAGGACAAACATCCATGCCTCCGGCCCAAGTGCCCTAAGTCTACGTGTGCACACATTGCCTTACGCTCATGGAACGAGAGATGTGATTTATGATATCATGCTTCTGACCCGATCCTGTTTAGAAATATTGCTGTCAGTTATAAAATAAAATAAAAATAAAAAGTGCTTTGTTTTTTGCTTAAAAACCAACTTATTTGAAAGAGTCACCATCTATGGGTTTATGGCAGGGATGGGGCTGGGGCTGGGGGGTACCCAAAAATCTAAACTTATCATGAGGGGCCACGGTTGCTTGAGGGTCTGCGAGTAGAACATTTTGGTTGCCACCCCCCCCCCCCCCCCCCCCCCGTTGACAGTAGAAGGCCATGTTTTTACGTTTTACAGTAAATTTTTTGCAATTGTACACATTTTGCCATGGGGTGTAGAGAAAATGTTGCAGTTTTAAAGGTGCAATATGCAGAAATCACTCCGCCATATCCTGTCTGGTAAAATTCTAATAGTTCGCCTGATTTCAGTTTGTGACAAAACAAGCAGTGTAGAGAATTGTAACATCTAAAACACTGAAATATATTTTCAATAACAAAAAATGTATTTTCAGCTGTTTAAAGCTATTGTACAAAACCAAAAGTAAGAGACAAAAACAAACTTATGAACAGGTAGCATAGAAAGTGTACATTGAACAGATCTACCGCTTCTTAGACTTGCTTTCAATGAGAATGACAGATCTATAACTCACATTTCTATAACTGCTGATAAACACATTTAGAAATTGCACCTTGTGTGTTCTACTATTCTAACTCACAATAGTAAGTTGAGACCCCAACTGTAGAAGTGCAAATATGATCTGTGAGATGGTACCATTATGTTTATAAAACATTACATTTATGTGTAGTATAACAGTGAGTGGACATTCGCCCTCTCTTTATTTTGGATCTTTATCCAGCTCCTTTAAAAAGTATGGATGTTTGTAAAACCCTACATAGTCCACGTTTTCTCTGTATTATATGCCCACGTGGTGCAATTATGGTGCCTTCAACTCAAAATGTAAACATAGCTTATGTAGAACAAGTTGCTGTTTAGTATTTATTTTTGTATTGTTCTTTTTGTTGTAATTTCACCCCCTTCTTCTCCCCAATTTCGTGATATCCAATTGCAATCCAATTACGATCTTGTCTCATTGCTGCAACTCCCCAACGGGCTCACGAGGCAAAGGTCGGGTCATGCGTCCTCCGAAACATGACCCGCCAAGCCGTGCTTCTTAACACCTGCTCGTTTAACCCGGAAGCCAGCTGCACCAATGTGTCGGAGGAAACACCATTCAACTGACGCCTGGAGGCGCCTGGCCCGCCACAAGGAGTGGCAAGAGCGCAATGAGCCAAGTAAAGCCGCCCCGGCCAAACCCTCCCCTAACCCGGACAACGCTGGGCCAATTGTGCGCCCCACTATGGGACGGCCGGTTGTGACAGCCTGGGATCAAACCCCAGGCTGTAGTGACACCGCAACACTGTGATGCAGTGCCTGCCTTAGACCACCGCACCACTTAGAATTATACACTTTCTTTTTAGGCCTCATCGATAGCTTAGTGAATTTAGTCTTGCTTAGTGACTATGTTTGGCATGACCACACTGCAATTTACAGTAGGCCTAGCCCCTATATCAGTGTGAATGCTATAGCCTATGTTTAATAATGTATTTCCATATTAAAGCAATGCAATTAAAACAATGTGGAATGCAAATATGTTGAAAATATTTAGCAAATATGGGGAAGGATATTTAACGAACTAGGCTATAACGGACTAATATTCGAATTGGAGTTGATGACAACGCTATACATAAAAGACTAAATAAACAACTTAAAGCAACTACATATTTAGCCATGGAGCACATTCCGATTGGTCAGTGTGGGGCCAAGCCTCGACACACCCACAACGTGTTTTATAAGTCCAGACCTTTCGCGCCACTGCCAGCTACAGTGGCCATAATTCTGGTTGTGAAAATTGCAAAAATTGTACTACGCTACCACCAGCGCTAAGATTTAACATTGTGTTAGGTTTGTTACAATAGAGCCCATAGTCTGTATTTCTGTCATTGATGTGTCAATATCTGTAAGAAGTCGGTCTGGTGTTCTGTGTGGTCAGTATGCACGTGCGTGGCGTGTGAGACAAAAGTAGTCTTACCTGCCAGGATGGCTTTGTGTGCCTGGAACTCCTGTCCCGCCACACACAGGGAGCAGTCAGTGAAGCGGGAGTGTTCCCACAGCCCTCCCAGCTCATCGGCCAGCCTGCAGTCTGGCACCTTCACCATGTTCATAGTGTTCTGACCTGAGATGTTCACAGAGTCCTGCACCACACTCACCTACAGGGAGGGAGAGTTAGACGGAGAGACAGGAGACGAGAGAGAAAATGAGAAAGAGAATGAGAAAAGTAAATAAAGAAAAAAAGAAAGAAAAAGAAAGACGGAGAAAGGGAAGATCAGTCAGTCTACTCACACTGTATACATTACAGTAACCAACAGACAGACATCAGTGGTATTAGACCGTCTATCACCTTACACCTTCCAATGGACAAATCAGACAACACACACATCAAATCATATACAGGAAGACCAGCCATTAACAGATGATCTCTGCCACACCAATCAATATATCAACCGTTAAATAAAGCTGCCATGCAAACACACACCTCCAAGAATGAACGGTGTGCTCCGCTCATTTACCACATCCACTCACAAACAAGACACTAGACAGGGACTTGACTCAGTCTATTAATCATTAGGGTATATATATATATATATATATATATATATATATATATATATATATATATATATATATATATATATATATATATATATATATATATATATATATATATATTCTCCATGCTGGCTTAGCCACCTGTTCAAGACAACATCGAACACACTAATTTATCTCACTACAGGACAGCGTGCGCCCCACACACAGTCTTGTACAACTAACCTTGTTGGGACACCAAATTTAGTAACATTCAAGATCCTATTTCCCCTCCTAACCTTTACCCTAATTCTAACCTTAACCCCCTAGAAATAACATTTGACCTTGTGGGGACTAACAAAATGTCCCCAGTTTTTGTTCGTTTACTGTTCTTGTGGGGACTTCTGGTCCCCACAAGTATAGTTAAACACGTCCACACAGACACACTCCTATTAGGTTATCAGCAACCTTTAAAACCACAGAAGTAAAGAACCAAACATCGCCCAACAATTTCCAAGAAGAATCCAAACATTTTGAAGCAGCATTCCTAAAGACACTGAAACGATTCCCGGAAAAATATGTTTCATTTCCACTAAAACTGTTCCCAGAAAAAGCTGTGTCATGGCCACTGAAACTCCCAAATGCATCCCAGTAAGGTGACCTTGCTACTGGTCTGTTCAGACAGGGAGGGGTGGAGGCTGCCCCCCATGAAAAACACCCTCCCTGTCCCCCTCTCTGTCTTTCCTCTCTCCGTTCCTCTGTCCGCCCGTCCCTCTGTCTGCCCATCTGACTCAGGCAGAGACGAAAGGGGAGAAAAACACACAATGAAAAAGTGTGTGGCAAGCAGGAAATTGAATGTCAAGGACCCTTGTTTGCTCCTGATGGAGGTGTAAGTGTTAGCCTGGGGTGGAGAGAAAGACAGGGCGGGAGGGTTAGACATGGAGAATAAAAGACTGGGATAAAAAAGGCAGGACAGGGTGACAGACAGAGAGAAATAATAGGAGGGTATAGGATCCCAAGGAGGGAATAGACTCTCATAAACACAAGCTCATTTCCTGTGATGACATTACAGGGGCACAGTACAAAGAAAATGGTGCTGTTGAGAGGAGAGCATTGTGACCATGAGTATTGTGTATCCCTGTGTGTGTGGTACAGTCTGGTACCCACAGCTGGCTCCATAAATCACACTCCAGGGGAATTTAGTATGAATGATGTACATCCATCTCCACACACACACACACACACACACACACACACGGCACTGATTAGCAACTCATACAAGGACTGGGAGAGACGGACATGTGTGGAGGAGAGATGAAGATTGAGATGAGAGAGAGAAGGAGAAAGAAGACAGTATAGGAGGCAGATTAAAAGAGGTAAACTGGAGACTGAGTAAGAGGGCAGATAAGTAAGTCAACACAGACAGCACTGGGTCTGTTGAGATGCACTCTGTATGACTGGTAAACTGGAGACTGAGTAAGAGGAAGGGAACAGGGTCTGTTGAGATGCACTCTGTATGGCCGCGTCTCAAATTGCGCCCTTTTCCCTATATGGTGCTCAACTTTTGACTGTAGGGAATAGGGTGCCAATTGGGCCGCACTCATTATCTATAGTGGTAAATACAGATGGGAGTGTTTCTGTTTCATGTCTGTCTGCTGGTATAAATAAACCATTAAGCATGGTGGTGCACTCAGCCGCTGTATGGCACGGCTAGCCACGCTAGGCTAATCACACTGGCTAACCTGGCCCATTATTCCATCAACTAACCAGGTGGAAACAACACTTTGCTGTAGCTCTGCAGCTAGCTTCTATTTACACACACTGACTGAACTACTCTCTGTCTTCACCCCTCAGTCATATTCTCCTGTCATCATCATCTTCATCACCAGCATGTTCAACAATCATCACCATGATCCTCGTCAGCAAGGCCGTATATTACTGAATCATTATGGTGGCGATGTTCATTAATGGCCTTAACCCCTGACCTGCTGGTTTCTCTATTGACTCACAGCAGCCCTCTTGATCTCAGCAGACCAGACAGTTGCTATGGAATCTCAGAGCCCAGAAGATTCATTCATTTATGCGTCAGTCTCTTTTACTCCTCTACGTGTCGGTTTATAGATTTACAGTATGCCATGCGTGAAATAGTCCTGAAACTATTTGCAAATCAAGTTCATTAAGTTATGGAACACTTTCTTTTCCCTCCACTGTGTCTTATGTTCAATATGAGACTTTTCTCTGATCAATCCAGAGCAGACTGGGTCTCGTACGCACGCACACCTTTCTTCAGCTCTGCCTTAATAGGTGCGTGATCTTTTAAACTTGTGGTCTGAACCCCCGAGCGCAGAACTCATCAGCAGCTTTTTATAATGCATGACTGGCCCTTCCTCCGCTCTCTCTCCAGCCGCTCTCCAGTCAACCAGAGTAAACAGTGCTGCTCAAGACACAAACTATATTGAACGCAAACACAGTGTCTTTATAAACATACTTTCCTCAGAGGTATCAGCAATCCCCAAAATAAGGCCACACACTTCTAAAAGCCCACACTCACATGCATACATTAAACCAAATGACTTAAATCTAGGTGCTTAACTGGGGCAAAACATACCAGTCAACCCTGCTGGCAACCCATTAAAGCTTCATAGTGGATGAGCCAAATTATTCCCCTACTTTATTAGATGGTGAGTGACAGTTAACACTACTGATGAGCATTCCATTGAGTCCGTGGAGACACCATTCACACCAGGGTACTGGACTAGATCTACAGTTGGTATTTCAGCAGACCAGCCTGCACCTGCACCCGACCGCCACAGACGTTTTTGAGTGGATCGACACAGAGACGGGGGCAGAGGCATATTTCATGCATGATTTGAAGTCAAGCTGGTGAACGATGCGCACGAGAGAGAGAGCGGACCGGAGCCACAGCAGCCAGTTTCCCATTGTTTCAGAGCCATGTGTTACTGTTGTCTCGCCAGGTTTGTTCTTCCACAGAGACAAACAACTGCCTGGGTGGCAGAGAGAAGTGCAGACAGACCGACGCAGACACACGGATGCAGGAAATCAGGCAGGCCAGCCATTCAGGTCCCTTGAAAGTAGCTGTGTTTTCTCTGCTGGAAGATCAGAGACACTAAACTGATAGCTTTGAGACGGAGGCCTGATTTAACAGCGCCTGAAGGAAGCGATCTGGAGGAGCACGGGAGGAAGACCGCTACTGGGTGCTTCCTTCTGTATAAGAACAACTAAAGGGGCTTTTTGATTGGGTTTAAAGATCTGCTGATGTTGCGTCAAGGTGTAACGTGTTCTCAACCTGAATGAGGTGGCCTAGAAACTAGGGTTTTGAAATACCCTCGTACGATAATACCGTTTTAAGCAAATATGAATATTTGTACATTTTATATAAATACATGCAGTCAACTTGTGCACTAGGTAATAGACGAAGCAGATTACATTCATTATTTTGACTGTTACATTATTTTTCATTATGAAGCTTAGCAGTACTTGTTCTCCAAAACAGCTGTCACGTGTGTTTGTTTACAAAGAAGCACAATGAGCAAAACGGGAGCTTCTTAAGGCCAGTCACTCCTTGCAGCGCAACTGAAGAAAAGTGATCAAGTTACACTTGTATGATATTCACTACTAATGTTTGCCAGCTATATATCTTATAACTATTAAGTTAATTATCTAAGATGTGACAAATTCTCTCCAGCTAGGTTTTACTAAACAGCTAACGTTAGCTTGAAAGATCAAGCTTCTTGTAACAGAAGAGATAATCCCCTCCTGGATTAAGATCCCTGCTGACTAATATTTGTTTTGTGTGTTTTGAGATACTTGCAAACTTGTATGAGCTGGGTTGTTGGTCTTAGCGCTCGTTAGCGTTTACTTAACCGCTATGGGTGTTCCTTTTTACCTTGTCAGCTCGGGGATTCGATCTTGCAACCTTCCGGTTACTGGTCCAACGTTCTAACCACTAGGCTACCTGCCGCCCCATGAGGATCAACATGAAACAAAGGCACTTTTCTCCTCTCTCACCTTCTCTCCATCTATCACTATTCATCTGTCCATCTCAGTTACTGGGTCTCTAACCCTCGTTCTTTCTCTCAAGTGTCATCTTGCTTTATTTCTCTCTCTGTCGCCAACTCCTTTCTACGCCATTTTACCCTCGCTCTCTCCCTACTCCAAACTAGGCTTGGGCGGTATATCGTATAACGGTGTATTTGGAAAAAGCCACGGGATGGTTCTACCAATATTCAAAAATATTTATTCAAACTTATTCAATAAATGTTCATATTTGTAGCTACTTTTTAAGTTGTTACCTGCAGTCCACTTGTGCAATACGTTAGGAGATAAAGCAGATTGCTTTCTTCATTTCACCTGTCACATTTTAAATGATGAAGCTTATCGTAGTTCCCCAGAACACTTGAGCCAGTCACGTGTTTGTTTATAAACAGCACAACGGGTAAAGCCATGTGGTGAGTCCACAGCATTCTATATCTATCAGTTAGTCTCTGTTGTGCAGCGCACATGAGGTGATGAAGTTCCACTTATGTGCAATTCACTACTCAATGTTTTCCATCAGATATCTTAGTATGGCTTTCTGACAGAAGTCAAAGATCTCTGGATGAGTTCTTTTTTCCCCTGTGCTTCCTACTAGTGTTTTTTCCCCCCTCCATTCTCCTCCCATCTGGTCCATGTACACATGCTGCTCTTCCTTCAGAAAAGCAAGCATCACAACTTTGTTCATTTGCACAATTTATCTTGTTCACTTTCGCTTGTACCAATGTCCATACAGATCGAAAATGATATCCGGTAGCTAGTAGCTATGCTTGTATAACTTTATGAGTTAGATTTGCCAGTCTTTGCAATTAGTTTGTCCGTTTTTGCCCGTTAGCATTTAGCTATGTGATTTCACTATTATAGTAGTTTGTGCTAATTTTGTTAGCATTCTGGTAATACAGGCCCAATGGGCTTTTCTTGCGTTTTTAGCACCCACCTTGTGTGCTATGCCAGTTATACCGTAAATCCTGGTATATGAGAAGGGTGATATGACAATATGAAAATCTGGATACTGCCCAAGCCTACTCCAAACCCTGTCACATCTTCTCTCAAACTATTTCCACCCTCTTACACCCATCTTCCATCCTTCCCATTCTTTCTCTGTCTATCCTCCCTAACCAAGTCTCTCTCTGTCTCAGTCTCACTGAGCCTCTACACATCTCCCCGTCTCAGTTTTGGGGAGGTGTGTGAGGCGAGAAAGGGAGGTGTGTAGGGAGGTAGATAGGGGTGAAGAGAGCAGCTGGAGCATCTGCAGCAGTCTCCTCTGACAGCAGCGTAGCATATGGCAGGGCCCTGTGAAGGATGGGCGCTGTCACCCGGCAAAGTGCTTACCCACAGACAGCCAGACAGCCAGGAGAAAGAAGGGGGGGGGTGAGAGAGAGAGAGAGAGAGAGAGAGAGAGAGAGAGAGAGAGAGAGAGAGAGAGAGAGAGAAAGAGCAGGAGTAAGAGGAGGAAACAGCTGAACATCAGCACCCACCTCATTTATTCACACACTCCCTGGGAGGAGACAGTGGAGATAAAGAGGAGAGAAACGATATGGAGGAGAGAGAGAAAGATAGAAAGAAAGAAAGCTCTGGATACAAAGAGGCTGTAGGGTGGTTAGGATGAGACTAGAAGCACTATTGTATCATCACTGTTATGAAGTAAGAGTTATGCTGGGGTAGAATGAGAAAACCCTTCAGTGGTTCATTCACTCCCTGAGGTGACAGAGTGGGTGAAAAAGATGGAGGCTACCTGAAACAAGCCAATCATGCCCACCAACCGATGCTCTCTGACACTACCTCGGTCTGCCTAAAGGTGGACCACTGACTTACCAATTTAGGATGACTGAGTATCCGAAAGACACTTCTGTTCAACTTTCTGAATAGAGCTAGCCACACTTAACAGTAAGCAAAACCCCTTAGGCAGAGATACAGTACATTTTATGAGGAAGTTCTCCAACTAATGTATGTAAGGGGTGGAAAACTACGGTCCTTGAGAACTACTGGTGTGCAGGTTTTGCTTCATCCCAGCTGGTTTTGGAACAAAATCCTGCACACAGTTCTCCAGGACCGGAGCTAGAGATCCATACAGTATACTGCTTTAAAACTAGATCCATACAATGTATTTAAACTGTGACCTTGGTGAGTGAGGTTAGTATGAGCCCTGTCAGAGATGAGAGAGAGAGAGACCAGCCATTTACCAGGGTGTCTCATTAGAGAAGTGAGGAAAGTAAAGACACTTCTCCCCCACATACCAACCCATTAATCTGTCTGCACATTTCTCCTAAACTTCTATCCATCCAATTCTGCCAATCATCTCCCCCTTTTCCTGTCATCCACATGTCCTTTTCTCTCACTCTCTCCTCCTCCCACCTCCTGCCCTCTCTCCTCCTCTGAAGGGACCTCTCCTTTCCTTCACTCCTCCTCTCAGAGCACCTCGTGACAGCCAGCACAGAACCTTTAATGGGAACTATCTTCTCATTAAATACCTGCAGGTGTCTGGAGCTTTGGCAGAGATGGACAGAGGGAAGAAGATTATAGAGGGCGCGAGATCACGGGCGCGAGATCACGGGCGCGAGATCACGGGCGCGAGATCACGGGCGCGAGATCACGGGCGCGAGATCACGGGCGCGAGATCAAGGGCGCGAGCGAGAGATAACAAGAGAGCGAGAGATAACAAGAGGGAAGAGAAAAAAGATGGCTAGAAAGAATGGCCGGGATTGTTCTGACACTCCCCTACATGACACCCAGCCAGTTCGCTGGTGTGGTGTTTAAATAACTGCCTAAGGAGCAGACAGAAAGAGGGCTTTCAGCTGGCACCAATTCACACTGGTACATATCTCCTCTCTACCACACACCCTGTTCTACATCTCTGCCTGAGGGGGGGAGATGAGGGGCCAGGGGAGGGAGAGAGAATAGCAGAGGGAAGGGGGCCACAGGAGAGGATAAGAGATGGAGAACAAATACCAGAAGAGAGGGAAGAGATGTCTGCTGGGCTCTGGGGCTATTCCACCCTCTCAGAGGCAGGACGGGACCATATGGCCATGAAAGAGAGAAAGAGAGCGAAATAACGAGAGCGAGCGAGCGAGCGAAATAACGAGAGAGAGCGAGCGAAATAACGAGAGAGAGCGAGCGAGCTATATAACGAGCGAGTGAGCGATATAACGAGCGAGTGAGCGATATAACGAGAGAGAGAGCTATATAACGAGAGAGAGAGAGAGATATATAACGAGAGAGAGAGAGAGATAAATAACGAGAGAGAGAGATATATAACGAGAGAGAGATATATAACGAGAGAGAGAGAGAGAGAGAGATATAACGAGAGAGAGAGATATATAACGAGCGAGCGAGCGAGATATATAACGAGCGAGCGAGCGAGATATATAACGAGCGAGCGAGCGAGATATATAACGAGAGAGCGAGCGAGATATATAACGAGAGAGCGAGCGAGCGATATATATAACGAGAGAGCGAGCGAGCGATATATATAACGAGAGAGCGAGCGAGCGATATATATAACGAGTGAGCGAGCGATATATATAACGAGCGAGCGAGCGATATATATAACGAGAGAACGAGCGAGCGAGCGATATATATAACGAGAGAGCGAGCGATATATATAACGAGCGAGTGAGCGAGATATATAACGAGCGAGCGAGCGAGATATATAACGAGCGAGCGAGCGAGATATATAACGAGAGAGCGAGCGAGATATATAACGAGAGAGCGAGCGAGCGATATATATAACGAGAGAGCGAGCGAGCGAGATATATAACGAGAGAGCGAGCGAGATATATAACGAGAGAGCGAGCGAGATATATAACGAGTGAGCGAGCGATATATATAACGAGCGAGCGATATATATATAACGAGCGAGCGAGCGAGATATATAACGAGCGAGCGAGCGAGATATATAACGAGAGAGCGAGCGAGATATATAACGAGAGAGCGAGCGAGCGATATATATAACGAGAGAGCGAGCGAGCGATATATATAACGAGAGAGCGAGCGAGCGATATATATAACGAGTGAGCGAGCGATATATATAACGAGCGAGCGAGCGAGCGATATATATAACGAGAGAACGAGCGAGCGAGCGATATATATAACGAGAGAACGAGCGAGCGAGCGATATATATAACGAGAGAACGAGCGAGCGAGCGATATATATAACGAGAGAGCGAGCGATATATATAACGAGCGAGCGAGCGAGATATATAACGAGCGAGCGAGCGAGATATATAACGAGCGAGCGATATATATAACGAGCGATATATGTAACGAGAGAGCGAGCGATATATATAACGAGAGAGCGATATATATAACGAGCGAGCGAGATATATATAACGAGCGAGCGAGAGATATATAACGAGAGAGAGAGAGATATATAACGAGAGAGAGAGAGAGAGAGATATATAACGAGAGAGAGAGATATATAACGAGAGAGAGAGATATATAACGAGAGAGATATATAAGAGAGAGAGAGAGAGATATAACGAGAGAAAGAGAGCTATAACGAGAGAGAGATATATAACGAGAGAGACAGA
>NW_021822738.1:94383-114153 GCF_901001165.1 Salmo trutta
AGAATAGATTATGTTTTCATAAGCCAATCTAGGACTATATGGTTGGTTGAACACTTAGATGTGTCTGGAGCAATTCTAATTGGCTGTTCAAGGACCATCTGATGGTGCTATTGACCACTTTACTGAGTGATAGCTTAGGCTGGTAAACATGTCTTATTCATACTTCTAAAAAGCTGCTTAGATGAAAGCATCTATCCACACAGACAAGTGGACAGAGAAACAGAGGGAGATGAGGAGGTAGAGAGATGGGGAGGGAGGAAGAGAGATGGGGAGGTAGAGAGATGGGGAGGAGGAAGAGAGATGGGGAGGGAGGAAGAGAGATGGGGAGGGAGGAAGAGAGATGGGGAGGGAGGAAGAGAGATGGGGAGGGAGGAAGAGAGATGGGGAGGGAGGAAGAGAGATGGGGAGGGAGGAAGAGAGATGGGGAGGGAGGAAGAGAGATGGGGAGGGAGGAAGGGAGATGGGGAGGGAGGAAGAGAGTTGGGGAGGAGGAAGAGAGATGGGGAGGGAGGTAGAGAGATGGGGAGGGAGGTAGAGAGATGGGGAGGGAGGTAGAGAGATGGGGAGGGAGGTAGAGAGATGGGGAGGGAGGTAGAGAGATGGGGAGGGAGGTAGAGAGATGGGGAGGTAGAGAGATGGGGAGGTAGAGAGATAGAAGGTGACAGAGACCGATATCTAGTAAGGGTAATAATGGGGTAATAGCTCAAGCGGACACGACAAACACTCTCCAGTGTGACCTTTCAGGTGTGTGTGTGTGTTGGAAGGACAGGGGACTAGATAACTCTGGAGAAGGCTGAGCCTCTGAATGGTTGAGTGACCTCATACATCACCCTGGGACTCTGCTGGTCTCACAGTGAAATGAGGGATTTTGTCCCCGCTGCTTGAACAAACACATGCACACACGCGTGTGGAAATACACGCACGCACAATACGCACCCACATGAAAACACACAAACCTCAGCTTGAGAAGGACATGCTACCGTGGGTTACTGTCTGTTACCATGACACTTCCTGTCTGGAGTCCATCCAACCTCTCTTAAACAACCAGACAATCAATCAGGGAACCTTCCCTACACACTTCCACTAGAGCCATGAAAACACACACACACACACACGTGTATATGGGCAATATATTCAATTTGTCCCCTTTAATTCTGTACCATACAGCATGTACTGTACTGTAAGTGCACCAGCTATCTGACAAGAATCTGGAGATGTAACAGAACATCCTTATACTTCTAGTATCTCAAGGAAACTTGCTGATTAGCAGAATAATTATCCTATTAGCACAGTGACTTAACAAGTGATAAAATACATGAGTCATTTAGAAGAGTTCCATCTGATACTATGTCCAAAAAGCAACGAAGAAATCATAATAATTAGACTAATCAGCACTAATCCAAAATGACAATGGCAGAACCTAACAGAGACCTAACAAACAGTGAAGAGAGAGAGAAGACAATGAAAAATAAAGGATGAAAAAGGAAGCAAGGAATGAAGAAAAGTGAGAGAGGAAAGACGACAGAAAACTGAAAAGATGAGCAGGATGGAATGATGGGAAAATGGAGGACATTTAAAAGGAGAAGAAAGTGAATGAGCATAGGAAAGACAATACAGAATGTTCTGTGTCCTGGCCTGTTGAAAGGAAGACAGAAAGTCTCCAGTGCTGGTACACGGTGTGAGAGGGATGAATATAGCTAGTCTGCTCACCAGAGCAAACAAACACGCTCAGAAAAACATGAACAACAGGTGATAATGTTAGCACTACTGGACTGTGATTAATCAATGACAGCAATCTACTAATTACAGCCTCCAATCAATTACCTCCACACTCATTACCCAGTCAACACAACACGTCTCTATATCCTCCATAGCATTAACCAGTCAACACAATACGTCTCTATATCCTCCATAGCATTAACCAGTCAACACAACACGTCTCTATATCCTCCATAGCATTAACCAGTCAACACAACACGTCTCTATATCCTCCATAGCATTAACCAGTCAACACAACACGTCTCTATATCCTCCATAGCATTAACCAGTCAACACAACACGTCTCTATGTCCTCCATAGCATTAACCAGTCAACACAACACGTCTCTATATCCTCCATAGCATTAACCAGTCAACACAACACGTCTCTATATCCTCCATAGCATTAACCAGTCAACACAACACGTCTCTATATCCTCCATAGCATTAACCAGTCAATACGTCTCTATATCCTCCATAGCATTAACCAGTCAAAACAACACGTCTTTATGTCCTCCATAGCATTAACCAGTCAACCCAACACGTCTCTATATCCTCCATAGCATTAACCAGTCAACACAACACGTCTATATCCTCCATAGCATTAACCAGTCAACACAATACGTCTCTATATCCTCCATAGCATTAACCAGTCAACACAACACGTCTCTATATCCTCCATAGCATTAACCAGTCAACACGTCTCTATATCCTCCATAGCATTAACCAGTCAACACGTCTCTATATCCTCCATAGCATTAACCAGTCAACACGTCTCTATATCCTCCATAGCATTAACCAGTCAACACAACCCGTCTCTATATCCTCCATAGCATTAACCAGTCAACACAACACGTCTCTATATCCTCCATAGCATTAACAAGTCAATACGTCTCTATATCCTCCATAGCATTAACCAGTCAACACAACACGTCTCTATATCCTCCATAGCATTAACCAGTCAATACGTCTCTATATCCTCCATAGCATTAACCAGTCAACACAACACGTCTCTATATCCTCCATAGCATTAACCAGTCAACACAATATGTCTCTATATCCTCCATAGCATTAACCAGTCAACACAACACGTCTCTATATCCTCCATAGCATTAACCAGTCAACACAATACGTCTCTATATCCTCCATAGCATTAACCAGTCAACACGTCTCTATATCCTCCATAGCATTAACCAGTCAACACAACACGTCTCTATATCCTCCATAGCATTAACCAGTCAACACAACCCGTCTCTATATCCTTCATAGCATTAACCAGTCAACACAACACGTCTCTATATCCTCCATAGCATTAACCAGTCAACACAACACGTCTCTATATCCTCCATAGCATTAACCAGTCAACACAACACGTCTCTATATCCTCCATAGCATTAACCAGTCAATACGTCTCTATATCCTCCTTAGCATTAACCAGTCAACACAACACGTCTCTATATCCTCCATAGCATTAACCAGTCAACACAACACGTCTCTATATCCTTCATAGCATTAACCAGTCAACACAACACGTCTCTATATCCTCCATAGCATTAACCAGTCAACACAACACGTCTCTATATCCTCCATAGCATTAACCAGTCAACACAACACGTCTCTATATCCTCCATAGCATTAACCAGTCAATACGTCTCTATATCCTCCATAGCATTAACCAGTCAACACAACACGTCTCTATATCCTCCATAGCATTACCCAGTCAATACGTCTCTATATCCTCCATAGCATTAACCAGTCAACACAACACGTCTCTATATCCTCCATAGCATTTTCCAGTCAACACGTCTCTATATCCTCCATAGCATTAACCAGTCAACACGTCTCTATATCCTCCATAGCATTAACCAGTCAACACAACACGTCTCTATATCCTCCATAGCATTAACCAGTCAACACAACACGTCTCTATATCCTCCATAGCATTAACCAGTCAATACGTCTCTATATCCTCCATAGCATTAACCAGTCAACACGTCTCTATATCCTCCATTGCATTAACCAGTCAACACAACACGTCTCTATATCCTCCATAGCATTAACCAGTCAATACAACACGTCTCTATATCCTCCATAGCATTAACCAGTCAATACAACACGTCTCTATATCCTCCATAGCATTAACCAGTCAACACAACACGTCTCTATATCCTCCATAGCATTAACCATTCAATACAACACGTCTCTATATCCTCCATAGCATTAACCAGTCAGCACAACACGTCTCTATATTCTCCATAGCATTAACCAGTCAACACAACACGTCTCTATATCCTCCATAGTATTAACCAGTCAACACAACACGTCTCTATATCCTCCATAGCATTAACCAGTTAACACAACACGTCTCTATATCCTCCATAGCATTAACCAGTCAACACAACACGTCTCTATATCCTCCATAGCATTAACCAGTCAACACAACACGTCTCTATATCCTCCATAGCATTAACCAGTCAACACGTCTCTATATCCTCCATAGCATTAACCAGTCAACACAACACGTCTCTATATCCTCCATAGCATTAACCAGTCAACACGTCTCTATATCCTCCATAGCATTAACCAGTCAACACAACACGTCTCTATATCCTCCATAGCATTAACCAATCAACACAACACGTCTCTATATCCTCCATAGCATTAACCAGTCAACACAATACGTCTCTATATCCTCCATAGCATTAACCAGTCAACACAACACGTCTCTATATCCTCCATAGCATTAACCAGTCAACACAATACGTCTCTATATCCTCCATAGCATTAACCAGTCAACACAATACGTCTCTATATCCTCCATAGCATTAACCAGTCAACACAACACGTCTCTATATCCTCCATAGCATTAACCAGTCAATACGTCTCTATATCCTCCATAGCATTAACCAGTCAACACAACACGTCTCTATATCCTCCATAGCATTAACCAGTCAACACAACACGTCTCTATATCCTCCACACTCATTACCCAGTCAACACAATACGTCTCTATATCCTCCATAGCATTAACCAGTCAACACAACACGTCTCTATATCCTCCATAGCATTAACCAGTCAATACGTCTCTATATCCTCCATAGCATTAACCAGTCAACACAATACGTCTCTATATCCTCCATAGCATTAACCAGTCAACACAACACGTCTCTATATCCTTCATAGCATTAACCAGTCAACACAACACGTCTCTATATCCTCCATAGCATTAACCAGTCAACACAACATGTCTCTATATCCTCCATAGCATTAACCAGTCAACACAACACGTCTCTATATCCTCCATAGCATTAACCAGTCAATACGTCTCTATATCCTCCATAGCATTAACCAGTCAACACAACACGTCTCTATATCCTTCATAGCATTAACCAGTCAACACAACACGTCTCTATATCCTCCATAGCATTAACCAGTCAACACAACACGTCTCTATATCCTCCATAGCATTAACCAGTCAACACAACACGTCTCTATATCCTCCATAGCATTAACCAGTCAATACGTCTCTATATCCTCCATAGCATTAACCAGTCAACACAACACGTCTCTATATCCTCCATAGCATTACCCAGTCAATACGTCTCTATATCCTCCATAGCATTAACCAGTCAACACAACACGTCTCTATATCCTCCATAGCATTTTCCAGTCAACACGTCTCTATATCCTCCATAGCATTAACCAGTCAACACGTCTCTATATCCTCCATAGCATTAACCAGTCAACACAACACGTCTCTATATCCTCCATAGCATTAACCAGTCAACACAACACGTCTCTATATCCTCCATAGCATTAACCAGTCAATACGTCTCTATATCCTCCATAGCATTAACCAGTCAACACGTCTCTATATCCTCCATAGCATTAACCAGTCAACACAACACGTCTCTATATCCTCCATAGCATTAACCAGTCAATACGTCTCTATATCCTCCATAGCATTAACCAGTCAACACGTCTCTATATCCTCCATAGCATTAACCAGTCAACACAACACGTCTCTATATCCTCCATAGCATTAACCAGTCAATACAACACGTCTCTATATCCTCCATAGCATTAACCAGTCAATACAACACGTCTCTATATCCTCCATAGCATTAACCAGTCAACACAACACGTCTCTATATCCTCCATAGCATTAACCATTCAATACAACACGTCTCTATATCCTCCATAGCATTAACCAGTCAACACAACACGTCTCTATATTCTCCATAGCATTAACCAGTCAACACAACACGTCTCTATATCCTCCATAGTATTAACCAGTCAACACAACACGTCTCTATATCCTCCATAGCATTAACCAGTCAACACAACACGTCTCTATATCCTCCATAGCATTAACCAGTCAACACAACACGTCTCTCTATCCTCCATAGCATTAACCAGTCAACACAACACGTCTCTATATCCTCCATAGCATTAACCAGTCAACACGTCTCTATATCCTCCATAGCATTAACCAGTCAACACAACACGTCTCTATATCCTCCATAGCATTAACCAGTCAACACGTCTCTATATCCTCCATAGCATTAACCAGTCAACACAACACGTCTCTATATCCTCCATAGCATTAACCAGTCAACACGTCTCTATATCCTCCATAGCATTAACCAGTCAACACAACACGTGTCTATATCCTCCATAGCATTAACCAGTCAACACAACACGTCTCTATATCCTCCATAGCATTAACCAGTCAACACAATACGTCTCTATATCCTCCATAGCATTAACCAGTCAACACAACACGTCTCTATATCCTCCATAGCATTAACCAGTCAACACAATACGTCTCTATATCCTCCATAGCATTAACCAGTCAACACAATACGTCTCTATATCCTCCATAGCATTAACCAGTCAACACAACACGTCTCTATATCCTCCATAGCATTAACCAGTCAATACGTCTCTATATCCTCCATAGCATTAACCAGTCAACACAACACGTCTCTATATCCTCCATAGCATTAACCAGTCAACACAACACGTCTCTATATCCTCCATAGCATTAACCAGTCAACACAACACGTCTCTATATCCTCCATAGCATTAACCAGTCAACACAATACGTCTCTATATCCTCCACACTCATTACCCAGTCAACACAATACGTCTCTATATCCTCCATAGCATTAACCAGTCAACACAATACGTCTCTATATCCTCCATAGCATTAACCAGTCAATACGTCTCTATATCCTCCATAGCATTAACCAGTCAACACAATACGTCTCTATATCCTCCATAGCATTAACCAGTCAACACAATACGTCTCTATATCCTCCATAGCATTAACCAGTCAGCACGTCTCTATATCCTCCATAGCATTAACCAGTCAACACGTCTCTATATCCTCCATAGCATTAACCAGTCAATACGTCTCTATATCCTCCATAGCATTAACCAGTCAACACGTCTCTATATCCTCCATAGCATTAACCAGTCAACACGTCTCTATATCCTCCATATCATTAACCAGTCAATACGTCTCTATATCCTCCATAGCATTAACCAGTCAACACAACACGTCTCTATATCCTCCATAGCATTAACCAGTCAACAAGTCTCTATATCCTCCATAGCATTAACCAGTCAACACAACACGTCTCTATATCCTCCATAGCATTAACCAGTCAACACAACACGTCTCTATATCCTCCATAGCATTAACCAGTCAACACGTCTCTATATCCTCCATAGCATTAACCAGTCAACACAATACGTCTCTATATCCTCCATAGCATTAACCAGTCAACACAACACGTCTATATCCTCCATAGCATTAACCAGTCAATACGTCTCTATATCCTCCATAGCATTAACCAGTCAACACAACACGTCTCTATATTCTCCATAGCATTAACCAGTCAACACAACACGTCTCTATATCCTCCATAGCATTAACCAGTCAACACAACACGTCTCTATATCCTCCATAGCATTAACCAGTCAACACAACACGTCTCTATATCCTCCATAGCATTAACCAGTCAACACAACACGTCTCTATATCCTCCATAGCATTACCCAGTCAACACGTCTCTATATCCTCCATAGCATTAACCAGTCAACACAACACGTCTCTATATCCTCCATAGCATTAACCAGTCAACACAATACGTCTCTATATCCTCCATAGCATTAACCAGTCAACACAACACGTCTCTATATCCTCCATAGCATTAACCAGTCAACACAATACGTCTCTATATCCTCCATAGCATTAACCAGTCAACACGTCTCTATATCCTCCATAGCATTAACCAGTCAACACAATACGTCTCTATATCCTCCATAGCATTAACCAGTCAACACGTCTCTATATCCTCCATAGCATTAACCAGTAAACACAACACGTCTCTATATCCTCCATAGCATTAACCAGTCAACACAACACGTCTATATCCTCCATAGCATTAACCAGTCAATACGTCTCTATATCCTCCATAGCATTAACCAGTCAACACAACACGTCTCTATATTCTCCATAGCATTAACCAGTCAACACAACACGTCTCTATATCCTCCATAGCATTAACCAGTCAACACAACACGTCTCTATATCCTCCATAGCATTAACCAGTCAACACAATACGTCTCTATATCCTCCATAGCATTAACCAGTCAACACAACACGTCTCTATATCCTCCATAGCATTAACCAGTCAACACAACACGTCTCTATATCCTCCATAGCATTACCCAGTCACACGTCTCTATATCCTCCATAGCATTAACCAGTCACACAACACGTCTCTATATCCTCCATAGCATTAACCAGTCAACACAATACGTCTCTATATCCTCCATAGCATTAACCAGTCAACACAACACGTCTCTATATCCTCCATAGCATTAACCAGTCAATACGTCTCTATATCCTCCATAGCATTAACCAGTCAACACGTCTCTATATCCTCCATAGCATTAACCAGTCAACACAACACGTCTCTATATCCTCCATAGCATTAACCAGTCAACACAACACGTCTCTATATCCTTCATAGCATTAACCAGTCAACACAACACGTCTCTATATCCTCCATAGCATTAACCAGTCAACACAACACGTCTCTATATCCTCCATAGCATTAACCAGTCAACACAACACGTCTCTATATCCTCCATAGCATTAACCAGTCAATACGTCTCTATATCCTCCATAGCATTAACCAGTCAACACAACACGTCTCTATATCCTCCATAGCATTAACCAGTCAACACAACACGTCTCTATATCCTTCATAGCATTAACCAGTCAACCCAACACGTCTCTATATCCTCCATAGCATTAACCAGTCAACACAACACGTCTCTATATCCTCCATAGCATTAACCAGTCACACAACACGTCTCTATATCCTCCATAGCATTAACCAGTCAACACAACACGTCTCTATATCCTCCATAGCATTAACCAGTCAATACGTCTCTATATCCTCCATAGCATTAACCAGTCAACACAACACGTCTCTATATCCTCCATAGCATTACCCAGTCAATACGTCTCTATATCCTCCATAGCATTAACCAGTCAACACAACACGTCTCTATATCCTCCATAGCATTTTCCAGTCAACACGTCTCTATATCCTCCATAGCATTAACCAGTCAACACAACACGTCTCTATATCCTCCATAGCATTAACCAGTCAACACAACACGTCTCTATATCCTCCATAGCATTAACCAGTCAACACAAACACGTCTCTATATCCTCCATAGCATTAACCAGTCAATACGTCTCTATATCCTCCATAGCATTAACCAGTCAACACGTCTCTATATCCTCCATAGCATTAACCAGTCAACACACACACGTCTCTATATCCTCCATAGCATTAACCAGTCAATACAACACGTCTCTATATCCTCCATAGCATTAACCAGTCAATACAACACGTCTCTATATCCTCCATAGCATTAACCAGTCAACACAACACGTCTCTATATCCTCCATAGCATTAACCATTCAATACAACACGTCTCTATATCCTCCATAGCATTAACCAGTCAACACAACACGTCTCTATATTCTCCATAGCATTAACCAGTCAACACAACACGTCTCTATATCCTCCATAGTATTAACCAGTCAACACAACACGTCTCTATATCCTCCATAGCATTACCAGTCAACACAACACGTCTCTATATCCTCCATAGCATTAACCAGTCAACACAACACGTCTCTATATCCTCCATAGCATTAACCAGTCAACACAACACGTCTCTATATCCTCCATAGCATTAACCAGTCAACACGTCTCTATATCCTCCATAGCATTAACCAGTCAACACAACACGTCTCTATATCCTCCATAGCATTACCCAGTCAACACGTCTCTATATCCTCCATAGCATTACCCAGTCAACACGTCTCTATATCCTCCATAGCATTAACCAGTTAACACAATACGTCTCTATATCCTCCATAGCATTAACCAGTCAACACAACACGTCTCTATATCCTCCATAGCATTAACCAGTCAACACAACACGTCTATATAGATCCTCCATAGCATTAACCAGTCAACACGTCTCTATATCCTCCATAGCATTAACCAGTCAACACAACACGTCTCTATATCCTCCATAGCATTAACCAGTCAACACGTCTCTATATCCTCCATAGCATTAACCAGTCAACACAACACGTCTCTATATCCTCCATAGCATTAACCAGTCAACACAACACGTCTCTATATCCTCCATAGCATTAACCAGTCAACACAATACGTCTCTATATCCTCCATAGCATTAACCAGTCAACACAACACGTCTCTATATCCTCCATAGCATTAACCAGTCAACACAACACGTCTCTATATCCTCCATAGCATTAACCAGTCAACACAACACGTCTCTATATCCTCCATAGCATTAACCAGTCAACACAATACGTCTCTATATCCTCCACACTCATTACCCAGTCAACACAATACGTCTCTATATCCTCCATAGCATTAACCAGTCAACACAATACGTCTCTATATCCTCCATAGCATTAACCAGTCAATACGTCTCTATATCCTCCATAGCATTAACCAGTCAACACAATACGTCTCTATATCCTCCATAGCATTAACCAGTCAACACAATACGTCTCTATATCCTCCATAGCATTAACCAGTCAATACGTCTCTATATCCTCCATAGCATTAACCAGTCAACACGTCTCTATATCCTCCATAGCATTAACCAGTCAATACGTCTCTATATCCTCCATAGCATTAACCAGTCAACACGCCTCTATATCCTCCATAGCATTAACCAGTCAACACGTCTCTATATCCTCCATATCATTAACCAGTCAATACGTCTCTATATCCTCCATAGCATTAACCAGTCAACACAACACGTCTCTATATCCTCCATAGCATTAACCAGTCAACAAGTCTCTATATCCTCCATAGCATTAACCAGTCAACACAACACGTCTCTATATCCTCCATAGCATTAACCAGTCATCACAACACGTCTCTATATCCTCCATAGCATTAACCAGTCAACACGTCTCTATATCCTCCATAGCATTAACCAGTCAACACAATACGTCTCTATATCCTCCATAGCATTAACCAGTCAACACAACACGTCTATATCCTCCATAGCATTAACCAGTCAATACGTCTCTATATCCTCCATAGCATTAACCAGTCAACACAACACGTCTCTATATTCTCCATAGCATTAACCAGTCAACACAACACGTCTCTATATCCTCCATAGCATTAACCAGTCAACACAACACGTCTCTATATCCTCCATAGCATTAACCAGTCAACACAACACGTCTCTATATCCTCCATAGCATTAACCAGTCAACACGTCTCTATATCCTCCATAGCATTAACCAGTCAACACAACACGTCTCTATATCCTCCATAGCATTACCCAGTCAACACGTCTCTATATCCTCCATAGCATTAACCAGTTAACACAATACGTCTCTATATCCTCCATAGCATTAACCAGTCAACACAACACGTCTCTATATCCTCCATAGCATTAACCAGTCAACACAACACGTCTCTATATGCTCCATAGCATTAACCAGTCAACACAACACATCTCTATATCCTCCATAGCATTAACCAGTCAATACGTCTCTATATCCTCCATAGCATTAACCAGTCAACACAATACGTCTCTATATCCTCCATAGCATTAACCAGTCAACACAATACGTCTCTATATCCTCCATAGCATTAACCAGTCAACACAATACGTCTCTATATCCTCCATAGCATTAACCAGTCAACACAATACGTCTCTATATCCTCCATAGCATTAACCAGTCAACACAACACGTCTCTATATCCTCCATAGCATTAACAAGTCAACACAATACGTCTCTATATCCTCCATAGCATTAACCAGTCAACACAATACGTCTCTATATCCTCCATAGCATTAACCAGTCAATACGTCTCTATATCCTCCATAGCATTAACCAGTCAACACGTCTCTATATCCTCCATAGCATTAACCAGTCAATACGTCTCTATATCCTCCATAGCATTAACCAGTCAACACGTCTCTATATCCTCCATAGCATTAACCAGTCAACACGTCTCTATATCCTCCATATCATTAACCAGTCAATACGTCTCTATATCCTCCATAGCATTAACCAGTCAACACAACACGTCTCTATATCCTCCATAGCATTAACCAGTCAACACAACACGTCTCTATATCCTCCATAGCATTAACCAGTCAACAAGTCTCTATATCCTCCATAGCATTAACCAGTCAACACAACACGTCTCTATATCCTCCATAGCATTAACCAGTCAACACAACACGTCTCTATATCCTCCATAGCATTAACCAGTCAACACGTCTCTATATCCTCCATAGCATTAACCAGTCAACACAATACGTCTCTATATCCTCCATAGCATTAACCAGTCAATACGTCTCTATATCCTCCATAGCATTAACCAGTCAACACAACACGTCTCTATATTCTCCATAGCATTAACCAGTCAACACAACACGTCTCTATATCCTCCATAGCATTAACCAGTCAACACAACACGTCTCTATATCCTCCATAGCATTAACCAGTCAACACAACACGTCTCTATATCCTCCATAGCATTAACCAGTCAACACGTCTCTATATCCTCCATAGCATTAACCAGTCAACACAACACGTCTCTATATCCTCCATAGCATTACCCAGTCAACACGTCTCTATATCCTCCATAGCATTAACCAGTTAACACAATACGTCTCTATATCCTCCATAGCATTAACCAGTCAACACAACACGTCTCTATATCCTCCATAGCATTAACCAGTCAACACAACACGTCTCTATATCCTCCATAGCATTAACCAGTCAACACGTCTCTATATCCTCCATAGCATTAACCAGTCAACACAACACGTCTCTATATCCTCCATAGCATTAACCAGTCAACACGTCTCTATATCCTCCATAGCATTAACCAGTCAACACAACACGACTCTATATCCTCCATAGCATAAACCAGTCAATACAACACGTCTCTATATCCTCCATAGCATTAACCAGTCAACCGTCTCTATATCCTCCATAGCATTAACCAGTCAACACAACACGTCTCTATATCCTCCATAGCATTAACCAGTCAACACAACACGTCTCTATATCCTCCATAGCATTAACCAGTCAACACAATACGTCTCTATATCCTCCATAGCATTAACCAGTCAACACAACACGTCTCTATATCCTTCATAGCATTACACCAGGTCAACACAACACGTCTCTATATCCTCCATAGCATTAACCAGTCAACACAACACGTCTCTATATCCTCCATAGCATTAACCAGTCAACACAACACGTCTCTATATCCTCCATAGCATTAACCAGTCAATACGTCTCTATATCCTCCATAGCATTAACCAGTCAACACAACACGTCTCTATATCCTCCATAGCATTAACCAGTCACCACAAGTCTCTATATCCTTCATAGCATTAACCAGTCAACCCAACACGTCTCTATATCCTCCATAGCATTAACCAGTCAACACAACACGTCTCTATATCCTCCATAGCATTAACCAGTTCAACACAACACAGTCTCTATATCCTCTATAGCATTAACCAGTCAATACGTCTCTATCCTCCATAGCATTAACAGTCAACACGTCTCTATATCCTCCATAGCATTAACCAGTCAACACAACACGTCTCTATACCTCCTAGCATAACCAGTCAACCACAGCTTATATCCTCCCTAGCATTAACCAGTCAACACATACGTCTCTAATATCCTCCATAGCATTAACCAGTTCAACACAAACAGGTCATTATATACCTCCATAGCATTAACCAGTCAACACAATACGTCTCTATATCCTCCATAGCATTAACCCAGTCACACATACGTCTCTATATCCTCCTAGCATTAACCAGTCAACACAACACGTCTCTATATCCTCCATAGCATAACAGTCAATACTCTCTATATCCTCCATAGCATTAACCAGTCAACACAATACGTCTCTATCCTCCAGCATTAACCAGTCATACGTCTCTATATCCTCCATAGCATTAACCAGTCAACACGTCTCTATATCCTCCATAGCATTAACCAGTCAACACAACACGTCTCTATATCCTCCATAGCATTAACCAGTCAACACGTCTCTATATCCTCCATAGCATTAACCAGTCAATACGTCTCTATATCCTCCATAGCATTAACCAGTCAACACAACACGTCTCTATATCCTCCATGGCATTAACCAGTCAACACAACACGTCTCTATATCCTCCATGGCATTAACCAGTCAACACGTCTCTATATCCTCCATAGCATTAACCAGTCAACACAACACGTCTCTATATCCTCCATACCCATAACCAGTCACACAACACGTCTCTATATCCTCCATAGCATTAACCAGTCAACACGTCTCTATATCCTCCATAGCATTAACCAGTCAACACAACACGTCTTTATCCTCCATAGCATTAACCAGTCAATACGCCTCTATATCCTCCATAGCATTAACCAGTCAACACAACACGTCTCTATATCCTCCATAGCATTAACCAGTCAATACGTCTCTATATCCTCCATAGCATTAACCAGTCAACACAACACTTCTCTATATCCTCCATAGCATTAACCAGTCAACACAACACGTCTCTATATCCTCCATAGCATTAACCAGTCAATACGTCTCTATATCCTCCATAGCATTAACCAGTCAACACAACACGTCTCTATATCCTCCATAGCATTAACCAGTCAATACGTCTCTATATCCTCCATAGCATTAACCAGCAACACCAACACGTCTCTATATCCTCCATAGCATTAACCAGTCAACACAACACGTCTCTATATCCTCCATAGATTAACCAGTCAACACAATACGTCTCTATATCCTCCATGCATTAACCAGTCAACACAACACGTCTTTATATCCTCCATAGCATTAACCAGTCAACAAAATCTCTATATCCTCATAGCATTAACCAGTCAACACAACACGTCTCTATATCCTCCATAGCATTAACCAGTCAACACAACACGTCTCTATATGCTCCATAGCATTAACCAGTCAACACAACACATCTCTATATCCTCCCTAGCATTAACCAGTCAATACGTCTCTATATCCTCCATAGCATTAACCAGTCAACACAATACGTCTCTATATCCTCCATAGCATTAACCAGTCAACAATAACGTCTCTATATCCTCCATAGCATAACGCAAACACAATACGTCTCTTATCCTCCATAGCATTAACCAGTCAACACACACGTCTCTATATCCTCCATAGCATTAACCATTCAACACAATACGTCTCTATATCCTCCATCATTAACCAGTCAATACGTCTCTATATCCTCCATAGCATTCCAGTCAACACAACACATCTCTATATCCCCATAGCATTAACCAGTCAATACGTCTCTATATCCTCCATAGCATTAACCATGCATTAACAGTCAACACAATACGTCTCTATATCCTCCATAGCATTAACCAGTCAACACCATACGTCTCTATATCCGCCTATGCATGAACCAGTCAACACAATACGTCTCTATATCTCCATAGCATTAACCAGTCAACACAACACGTCTCTATATCCTCCATAGCATTAACCATTCAACACAATACGTCTCTATATCCTCCATAGCATTAACCAGTCAACACAATACTCTCCTATATCCTCCATAGCATTAACCAGTCAATACGTCTCTATATCCTCCATAGCATTAACCAGTCAACACGTCTCTATATCCTCCATAGCATTAACCAGTCAATACGTCTCTATATCCTCCATAGCATTAACCAGTCAACACGTCTCTATATCCTCCATAGCATTAACCAGTCAACACAACACGTCTATATCCTCCATAGCATTAACCAGTCAATACGTCTCTATATCCTCCATAGCATTAACCAGTCAACACAACACGTCTCTATATCCTCCATAGCATTAACCAGTCAACAAGTCTCTATATCCTCCATAGCATTAACCAGTCAACACAACACGTCTCTATATCCTCCATAGCATTAACCAGTCAACACGTCTCTATATCCTCCATAGCATTAATCAGTCAACACAATACGTCTCTATATCCTCCTATGCATTAACCAGTCAACACAACACGTCTATATCCTCCATAGCATTAACCAGTCAATACGTCTCTATATCTCTCCATAGCATTAACCAGTCAACACAACACGTGTCTCTATATTCTCCATAGCATTAACCAGTCAACACAACACGTCTCTATATCCTCCATAGCATTAACCAGTCAACACAACACGTCTCTATATCCTCCATAGCATTAACCAGTCAACACAACACGTCTCTATATCCTCCCATAGCATTAACCAGTCAACACGTCTCTATATCCTCCATAGCATTAACCAGTCAACACAACACGTCTCTATATCCTCCATAGCATTACCCAGTCAACACGTCTCTATACCTCCATAGCATTACCCAGTTACACATACGTCTCTATATCCTCCATAGCATTAACCATCAACACAACACGTCTCTATATCCTCCATAGCATTAACCAGTCAACACAACACGTCTATATCCTCATAGCATTAACCAGTCAACACGTCTCTATATCCTCATAGCATTACCAGTCAACACAACAACGTCTCTATATCCTCCATAGCATTAACCAGTCAACCGTCTCTATATCCTCCATAGCATTAACCAGTCAACACAACACGACTCTATATCCTCCATAGCATTAACCATCAATACAACAAGTCTCTATATCCTCCATAGCATTAACCAGTCAACACGTCTCTATATCCTCCATAGCATTACCAGTCAACACAACACGTCTCTATATCCTCCATAGCATAACAGTCAAACACACTCTCTATATCCTCCCATAGCATTAACCAGTCAACACAATACGTCTCTATATCCTCCATGCATAACCAGTCCACAACACGTCTATATCCTTCATAGCATTAACCAGCCACACAAACACTCTCTATATCCTCCATAGCATTAACCAGTCAACACAACGTCTCTATATCCTCCATAGCATTAACCAGTCAACACAACAACGTCTCTATATCCTCCTAGCATTAACCAGTCAATACGTCTCTATATCCTCATAGCATAACCAGTCAACACAACACGTCTCTATATCCTCCATAGCATTAACCAGTCAACACACACGTCTCTATAATCCTTCATAGCATTAACCAGTCAACCCACACGTCTCTATATCCTCCATAGCATTAACCAGTCAACACAACACGTCTCTATATCCTCCATAGCATTAACCAGTCAACACACACGTCTCTATATCCTCCATAGCATTAACCAGTCAATACTCTCTATATCCTCCATAGCATAACCAGTCAACACAACACGTCTCTATATCCTCCATAGCATTACCCAGTCAATACGTTCTCTATATCCTCCCATAGCATTAAACCTCAACACAACACGTCTCTATATCCTCCATAGCATTTTCCAGTCAACACGTCTCTATATCCTCCATAGCATTAACCAGTCACCACTATATCCTCCATAGCATTACCATCACACAACACGTCTCCTATTCCTCCATGCATTAACCAGTCAACACAACACGTCTCTATATCCTCCATAGCATTAACCAGTCAACACAATACGTCTCTATATCCTCCATAGCATTAACCAGTCAACACGTCATTATATCCCATAGCATTAACCAGTCAACACAATACGTCTCTATATCCTCCATAGCAAAAACAGTCAACACAACCGTCTCATATCCTCCATAGCATAACCAGTCAACACAACACGTCTCTATATCCTCCATAGCATTAACCAGTCAACACGTCTCTTATCCTCCATAGCATTAACCAGTCAACACAAACCGTCCTCTATATCCTCCATAGCATTAACCAGTCAACACGTCTCTATATCCTCCATAGCATTAACCAGTCAACACGTCTCTATATCCTCCCATAGCATTACCAGTCAACACGTCTCTATATCCTCCTAGCATTAACCAGTCACACAACACGTCTCTATATCCTCCAGCATTAACCAGTCACACGTCTCTATATCCTCCATAGCATTAACCAGTCAACACAACAGTCTATATCCTCCATAGCATTAACCAGTCATACGTCTCTATATCCCTCCTAGCATTACCAGTCACACACACGTCTCTATATCCTCCATAGCATTAACCGTCAATACGTCTCTATATCCTCCATAGCATAACCAGTCCAACACAACTCTCTATATCCTCCATAGCATTAACCAGTCACACAACACGTCTCTATATCCTCCATAGCATTAACATCAATACGTCTCTATATCCTCCATAGCATTAACCAGTCAACACAACACTCTCTATTCCTCCATAGCATTAACCAGTCAATACGTTCTCTATATCCTCCATATCATTAACCAGTCAACACAACACCTCTATATCCTCCATAGCATAACCAGTCAACAAACATCTCTATACTCCATAGCATTAACCAGTCAACACAACACGTCTCTATATCCTCCATAGCATTAACCAGTCACACAACACGTCTCATATGCTCCATAGCATTAACCAGTCAACACAACACATCTCTATCTCTCCATAGCATTAACCAGTCAATACGTCTCTATATCCTCCATAGCAGCCATTCAACACACATACGTCTCTATATCCTCCATAGCATTAACCAGTCAACACAATACGTCTCTATATCCTCCATAGAATTAACCAGTCAACACAATACGTCTCTATATCCTCCATTGCATTAACCAGTCAACACAACACGTCTCTATATCCTCCATAGCATTAACCAGTCAACACAACACGTCTCTATATCCTCCATAGCATTAACCAGTCAACACAACACGTCTCTATTTCCTCCATAGCATTAACCAGTCAACACAACACATCTCTATACCCTCCATAGAATGAGACACAGCTTCTTTGACATGTTCTGTACAAACACCTCATCAGTATTCATCGGTCCCAACAACTTATGGAAACGGACTGCTGGACAACAGCAGCATATGTGTGTGAGCATGTGTGTTCGTGTATTTCTATGTAAATATATGTATATGTATTGTCATATGCTTCGTAAACAACAGGTGTAGACTAACAGTGAAATCCTTACTATGTGTTGGTGTGTGTATATGTGTGTGTCTGTATATATGCGTGTGGTATACAGTGGGGGAAAAAGATTTGATCCCCTGCTGATTTTGTACATTTGCCCACTTACAAAGAAATGATCAGTCTATAATTTTAATGGTAGGTTTATTTGAACAGTGAGACACAGAATAACAAAAAAAATGCAGAAAAACCCATGTCAAAATGTTATAAAATGATTTGCATTTTAATGAGGGAAATAAGTACTGTCATATGAAAGGTTTGGGCACCCCTCTGAGCTGGAATAATGTACTCTGTCGTCACAGAAAATGATCACAGTGGCATGCCATTCATTTTCTAATAAAAGCAG